>NC_062540.1:13244298-13544298 GCF_022655615.1 Tachysurus fulvidraco
GTAATAATAATAATAATAATAATAATAATAATAATAATAATAATAATAATAATAATAATAATAATAATAATAAACTGAACATTTCCACCTTAACAAAAAGAAAAGAACAATAAATATTATAAATATTTAAGCTTAATTTTTTTTATATACATTAAATTATTATTATACTATTTAAACTGATATGAATTGTATGATTTGTCTTTTTATTAGATGATGATATTATTTAACTACTCTTATTGTTTGACCGTTATTTGACTCCACTTATGTTATGTCATAATAAATGTTGCCTGTAGAGAGCAGCATAGGACCATGAAGGCAGCAGAGGACCATGAGGGCAGCAGAGGACCATGAGGGCAGCAGAGTTACAAGTTCAGACTCAAATTTACACTCCATGCAGAAATACAGGGAATGTGACTATAGCTGAACTTGAGGCTGAAGATTTAAACCCAAATCATTCAGCTTCCCAATTCGATCAAAACCCAAGATCAAGGTTCAGAACCATAGTTTTAAATATTAACACAATAGCTTGTAATATGGGGAAACCTTTCATCATGAGCTTATAGCTGAAATGTAAATGAGACCAGTGCACCATACCTGCACTGTCTGTCTGTCAGGGATTCCCCCATATACTGATAACTGTGGCAGTGTCTGCTGTCTGCTGCTGGCACTGACATTGCTACTGATGCTGGAGCTGATGGTGGCCATTCCCTGGCTGTTGCTGCTGCTGGAGATGGACATGATGATGGGGTTGCTTGGTGCAGGAGCACTGGAGCTGGAGCTCACAGAGGCCTGCGTCCTCTCCATGGCAGCTCTATACCCTCCTGGATTCGATCCACGACTACTGATTCTCTGTCCAACACCTAACACACACACACACACACACACACACACACACACACACACACACACACACACACACACACACACACACACACACACACACACACACAGAAGAGACACAAGCCAAGCATGCATGGAGTCCTTGCACTTGGGCAACTGCTGAACAAAACATTGATTGTTTTTAAATTGAACCCCAAATTCCTCAGGCAGCACACTAAATGAATAGGATGGATGATGTGTCCACTGGGAGGTGTTAAATTCTAGTTCAACCTGGCACAAAATAGTTTTCCAAATGTAGTATCCAACCAACATTTTCTTTATCCACAACTGACATTTAACTGTATTGTTCTGTAGGTGTAACATTTCTGTAATATAAAACTATATAATATAAATACAAATGAAATTTGTTCATTTATTCATTATTCATTTATGTTCAGTATCCCCATACACATATACATTTAGAGTCAACATAGCATAGCCAGAAAACCTACATATTTATAAAGGTGGGACACATGTCAGATTCCACACAGACACTAAGTAACCCAAGCTTTTGATTGACTCATTGTTAGACAGCAATGCTACATGCTGCACTACAACGCCACCCTAACAAAGGAACTATGGTAAACAAACATGCAAAAAGATACCACAGCCATGTATGAACAGCCTAAATATATAGACTATATAACACTATATAGTATGAAGTGTAAACACACCTCTTGTTCAACGATCAGCACCGCAAAGTTTCCCTCCAAAGTATCGATCCTGAAAAAAAATGAAAAAATCAAATCATTCACTGATGACAAGATCCTACAGTTTTTACTTGCTAATTTTTTAACCAGCAGACATGATAAATCTTTAGCTTGCTAGCTGGGCTCTTCTCTACATTTCAGTGAAATTTTATTTTGCCTTTTGCTCCTCAATTCAGCGTTCACACTTATGCTGTCTTTTCTATTGCTGCTTGACCCGGTATTTTCACAACAAACGGTTAAGCAAATCCGAGTGATCCCACGAACAGATTAGAAAGAAAACTCACTTAAACTCAACCTTAGCCAAATAAACAAAGCAAGCAAAAAGACAATTGTAAAAAGCCGAATAAATTAGATAGTATAGTGTGTACACACTCATTTACTGAGCAGGCATGAATGTAAAAACACTAATCAGTTAAATTAATAGTTAATATCAGGGCTCTCAAGTTTTGAAGACAGGCAAAACCATTTGTTTCACCAGGATCACTGACCACATTTTAACCAAATTTTTTGTTCAATTTCCATTTAGTAATGTGTGTGTGTGTGTGTGTGTGTGTGTGTGTGTGTGTGTGTGTGTGTGTGTGTGTGTGTGTGTGTGTGTGTGTGTGTGTGAGAGAGAGAGAGAGAGAGAGAGAGAGAGAGAGAGAGAGAGAGAGAGAGAGATTGTGACTGGTGGTGTTTATTGTAAGTGTTTGTTGCCTTTTTGGACTCCTTTATCATCTGTAATGTTGCTCCCATTTAAAACAGTTCGGCTCAAGCCCAGCCATTTTTAAGGGTCATGATTGAGGACAATGTCCCGTCCAGAGACAAGATGTTTCGTATTGAGGTTTTGTTCAAACCGACCATCGAAAATACCTTCTCTAATGAATGTTTTTTTCCATTGGTTGTTGCGTTAAATCTAACCCAGATACTGCTATTTTCTGATTGGCTATTGTGTAGCCTCTTTTTTGATTAGCTGATACAGTAAGTGTCAGGCTCGACTTGCTCCAGGAAAGACGCGCTTGATTCCTGCCCGGTTCCTTAGAGACAGCGGTGCGGACTGATACATTTTGGGCGCTGCGGCTTATTAAATATATGATAAATAGTCAAAAAGTTTTTCTGCGTGAGAAATACGATGTGTGGCGGGAGAGCGTGACAAGAGACCGAAATGCGTGACTGTCTCTCTCAATGCGTGACACCTGACAGTCCTGGTTAATATCCTCAAATGTATCCACATTTAGCATGCGTTATACAGTAGTGCTAATTTCAAGAACTAGGATTGCGTATCAGATTGTGTAACACATAGGTGCACAATTCACCTCCTGGTTAATTCTAGTTTGTTGACTTCATCTGACTACACATCTCATCAAACAACATCAGTTAAGTATTTACATCTCCAGACCTGCACCTGAGTCTCTCTGACATAAGAACAAGCATGGTTTATTTTCTTCTGTCAAGTTGTTTAGTCTCAGAGGATTTTCCTGCCATAAAACACTGCAAGTGTGTTCACGCTTTGGCTGTGAGAGCGTTAATCCCTGCTCTCAGGCTGATACCTGAGATAAGACAACACAGACTCATGTTACCTGCAAATCAGATGGTCTACTGTCACAAGAAAGAAACTTGAGCTGCATGAATCACAGGTCTCTACCACCTCTACTATCAGTTAACTCACACAGTATATCCCACTGGTCTACTCACTACAGATTTTTAAATGCATGTAATCCATTTATTCAGTGTGTACACATAATGTCCATGGAGTCACAGAGTTTTTACTGACAGAAAAAATTAGGGTCTAAGTTATATTTTTTTCACCTGCTGGTTTTTTGACAACTTGTAATTTCCACAATTCTGTTTTTTTTTTTTCATTTTATTTAAAAGAATTGTATATTTAAATAATGAAAAATGTTTGCATCCATGTCAAATCCAAGATGGATTAAATTGTTCCAATCTGTGTAGATGCTAGGTCAGTAAACTGAAATGACACAAATTGCATAAGGATTCAAATAAGCGATGACAATGATGTATGTGAGTCTATCATAACATAAAGGGGTTCCTTAAGAATGTTTTTGTGTTTGTAGGTTTCTACAGAGGATTAAAAATATTTTAGAGCTTTTGATATTTTACAGAGCTTATTAAGGACATATTACCCATAATGCATTTATTTGACAATCATATGGAATGACTTGTTACACACGTAACAGCTGTGTGAAAGATTTCAGATACTTGATGACACTTCAATACAAATGTTTTCTTGTTTTCGGCTAATGCACTACCACTCTGAAAGTTTTGTTTAATAAATCCTGCTTGCGGTGGGCACAGTGGCTTAGTGGGTAGCACGTTCTCCTCACACCTCCAGGGTTGGGGGTTCGATTCCCGCCTCCGCCGTGTGTGTGTGGAGTTTGCATGTTCTCCCCGTGCCTCGGGGGTTTCCTCCGGGTACTCCGGTTTCCTCCCCGGTCCAAAGACATGCATGGTAGGTTGATTGGCATCTCTGGAAAATTGTCCGTAGTGTGTGATTGCGTGAGTGAAGGAGAGTGCACTCCATCCAGGGTGTATCCTGCCTCGATACCCGATGACGACTGAGATAGGCACAGGCTCTCCGTGACCCGAGGTAGTTCAAATAAGCGGTAGAAAATGAATGAATGAATGAAAATCCTGTTTGCTCTTAAACCACCACTCACATACAGTATTGGTGATGAAGTTGGATTCATATGAATGAAGTTTATTGAAGTGTATGACTGTTAACCCCCATCCCTAACCCTGCACTATAAAGTATTTACTGTAAGATTTATTCTAATTTTACCCAAAGGAACTTTAGACTGGGACAGGATACATCTAAGCAGTTGAATATTTAAGGTATTGCTCAAGGACCCAACCATAGCAGCTTGGTTGTGCTGGGATTTAAATGTATTCCCTTCTGATCTGTAGCTCAATGCATTAACCTTAGCTTGAGCCATTAGATATCCCATTATGCGTTTGGTTTTTGTGGTATTTTACTATAAATCAGTGCATCACCCAATCATTTTAGTGTAACCCTGTAAAATAATTTAACAATATTGGAATAACTGGAAAATAAATACTGTAAACTCATCAGTTTTTATAGTATATTCTCTAAACCTTTGCAACTCCTGTAACCTTTTACACTTTTGACAAATATTGATTTCTGTTCCTACCATGTTGTCATCATCTCATCAGCCCAGTCATCCTGCTCACTAACACTGAAGGTTGCATGTTCACTAATGAGGGCTTTGATGGAGTAGCAACAACTGTGATTGCAGCTACTGTACTTTATGATACATATACAGCCTTCACTATCACTCCAATGGTCCGGAACAACAGTGAGAAATATGGTTATGGCCATTTCTTTGCTTTGATGTGTCAAGGCTTCTCAGAAGATGCATGAGTCAACAGGATTTGTGGCTCGTGTATACTTGCTTCAATTCAACTGTTAAAATGCTTCGGTATGCATCTGGCATTGGGAAACGTTCTTCACAAAAGAGCGTGAAGTAAGGAAAATGATTGCTCCACTGAGATTCAGTCATACATAACAGTCATACAGATTCATTTCAGACTTTTATGGTATGTGTTGGAATGAGTTTCTTTGCACAATCAGATATAAGAATTTACTGCAGATGACTAAAATATGTGACTGTTTCTGATATAAGAAGTGCAATGTAATGCAATGTAATAATATAAGATAATCTTGAAATAATTAGATTTTTAGAAACAGAATTTGTACACACAAATAAAAACAGTGACACACAATTTTGGAAAGTTTCTCATTCTTTTCTGATCCCATCTCCTCCCAGTACAGATGGCTGAGACACTGCACAATCATTATGTCACACTGCCATTAATGTGGAGCTGATTATCACAGAAAACTACAGTGGGTGGTAGATATACCAGACCAAACAGCCCCTGTTCTTTCTTTCACTAACATCACCAGCTAGACCGACATCAGCACGCCAACCAAACGACCCAGATGGGAATGGATGTCTTTTCATATGAGACTGTACACCTGCTAGAACTTGTCCAGATCCTTTCAAAATCCCCAAATCCCATGACTTCAGACACAAAAAACATAAAACAAAAGACATAAAAACTTTAATGCTGCTTTTATATACAGTTGGCTTATTTCAGTATATAGACAGAGCAAAAAGTAAAAAGAAACGATCTCTCTCTCTCTCTCACTCTCTCTCTCTTATTCCATTAGGCCACTAGGTCATTAGATTGAATTAGTGCCAATTTCCTGAAGCAATTATACATGAAAAATTTCAAGTACATTAAGTCTTTACTAAAAAGAGACTTGCGCCTCTTCTCTATCTTTCTTTCACGCATTCACTTCATTCTTTTTGGCTGGCCGGTACTGCAGACTGCACATAATTCCAGTCAATTTGCCCTCTCGAGCTCTAGTATTAGTTAATGGTCCACCATAATTTATGACAACTGAAAAATTGTCTTTGCTTTACTCAAAAAGAGACTGTAAAAGAACTGTCACTCAACTATTCCAGTCATTTAGAAGCAAAATTACTTAATCATACTTTACCTTATGTCTCTGACCAGAACTCCTGTTTCTGAGAGAGGTTGCACGTGTTATTTTTTCTTTAAAACGGCAATTTACTGATATTGTGTTAAGCTAGAGGGCCCAAGCTAGGGTTGCAACAGAGATTGGTAATTAGCCAAGCCTACATCAAACAGACAGCATTTCCTCCGGGTGGACTGACACCGGATGGATGAGACATCAAACCCGTACCTGCCTGGACAGGCTAAAGCTGCACTCTGCCTGTTAGCCAACTAATATAGACATTATTACTAACTAATACTTAACCACCTTTAAGGTCTCGGCATCAACCTGGTTTTCTAAATTGTTGGCGTATGCTGAATAAGTGTACACATCGTGTACCCTAACTCATTACTAATAAGTCAAATCACAAGCACAATGACAACTTGAACAGCCAAAACAGCACAATTTCCTTACTTCAACTATTAGGGAATAAAACTCATTGTTAATGTTTTTTCTTTTTTGACCGTTAAGAGTTCCATTCACTTAACTGCTAGGGCTGGTTAGGGTTGCACGCTGGAGGATGTGGATCTCAGGAACACAGAGTATGAAGAGGGAATTGCATGGGACAATGTGAAAAGCATTCTACTTACTGCCATTAAAGATTCTCACAAAGGAACAAACCAAAGAACTATTTGGACTCTTAAGGAAGGTGCAAAAGACTTTTCTGGACTTTTATGCACAACACCTAATACCTCATCAGAATCTTTGTACAGCACAAATGACATATATCACACACATTTTCCAGATCTCTTTGTTTATACATATAATTCTAATTCTATTTTCATTGTAATTATTTTTATTCTATTTTTGTTTGACTTTTTATGACACGCACAGTCAAAAAAGCATCTTCACCATGACATACTTTGTATGTGACAAATAATGCACTTTTGGTAGGAAATAAGAACACAATTTAGACACAAAACAAATACAGCATGTGGAAGATAACAGATTTATTAACATTTTATTGTGTTAAGCTATTTATTTTGAATTTGTACCAGCACTAAGGAAGATTTGTTTCTATCAGCATAAATATTAATAATGTAGTCATAATTGTTATGATGTGTTTTTACCAATAAAACTTTTGCTTGTTTTTCAACAGTAAACCTCAAAACTCCCAGTGCTGTTCATATCTTTTTCAATCATGTCTCCAGTTCATGCTTCCTGCGTGGGATTAAAATCGGCTTTTTCAGCACTCTTGAAATGGAAAAGCGTGTAATGAGTCAGATATCATGTACCCACCTTGTACAATGGCTACAGTATGTGTAACACATGGCTAAAACTAGTTACAGAAACTATCATGGGTTCCTTGCCAGTTAATGGGTCCTCAGACGCCCTGATCTCAGGATTTTACACTTGATTTGCATGCTGCCAGTACTGACTTCTGTCAATTGTGTACAAAGAGAACTGTGAGAGAGCTACAGCGGTGGTTCCAACGAATACCTTAGAGATAAACTCTAGCATAGAACTATCAGTACATGTACAATACTCTACTCTGCAGGTCAGGAGGCAGTATTGCTCAGAGCTATATAAGCCAAAGGGTCTTTGTAACATGCTGTTCACTTCTTAACATGCCTGCTTAGTGTAAGTCAGAGACAACCTGTCATAAATTAGGTGAGGGAGTGGTTGGAGGGAGGGGAAGAGAGAGAAAGAGAGAGAGCGTGCGCGAGAGAGAGAGGGAGAGGAGAGAGAGAGAATGAGAGAGAGAGAAAGAGAGAGAGGGGGAGAGAGTGAGAGAGAGAGAGAGAGAGAAAGAGAGAGAGAGAGAGAGAGAGAGAGAGAGAGAGAGAGAGGACTAGTCACATGTTAGCTGGTGTATCAACAGGGTGTCGGTCAGAAACTGGAGAGCTATAACACACCACAATTACTCAAATAGTCTCCATAAACCCATACTGGAGGAAGTTGAGGAAATCCTCCACTTTTTATGGTTTTTGTGATAACACTGTTTCCCCAGTTGAGACAAAATTTGTTCATCTATACAACTTGAAAACTAAAACTAAACTATGGTACTATAGCAACCCCTGGTAACTTGTTAATTAAGCATAATGAAACATCATTATTCCCATAAAGAAAAAGTGAACAAGCATGATACTAATAAATCATGCACTGCTCTCTGCTTACTGTTTGCTGCCGTCAGAGTAAGATATTTGTCCTCTCTTACCAAATTTCTCTCCCTCGCTCTCCATCATCCTCCACGTTAGTGCATTCCCTGCTTTGTAGCACCCTGCCACAGGAAGATTTGTAGCCCTAATTTCCTTAAGATCCACCATAAACCTGCCTGCTTTGTCTGCAGGGGGACTACCGGGGTGAAATATGGCCCATGCTGCCATGGTCTCGCTGATTGAAGAACTCAGCCGAGGGACTCTGTGATCGTAATGTTGACATACTTGTGGTCAATGTCTGGAGTATATCATACGCTTTTCTGTGACCAATGAGATGGATATGAAGGACCATGTCTCTTAAACATTATGAAGGCACCAATACAAATGCATTCAGCAGGAAATGAAATTGTGTAGGTGACTGATTCAAAATTCAAACATTTGTTTCATTGCACCGTTTCAAGGTGACCTTATAGCCATAAAACAGGCTGATAGGGAGAAAATGAATAAGTAGCCATCTGTGCATGCACTCATTTTTTTTAAAAGTAGAGACATTAAAGATGAAGGTTTTTTTAACTGCTCTCATCTGCAGCATAAAGTACATGTAGGGGTAATTTCAGATTAATCTGAAAAGGAGTGCGTTTGCAGGAACAGTTTATCATGGATTCATTAACATATAAATGACTTGCCCACACAGCCTGATCATTTGGGGCTTTTAAAAAGACAGTAATAATAACAGACAATAATAGTAACGATTTCATTCCTTTGAGCTAAACAACCGTGAATTCCCTTCATATTGTTTTTTTTAATGTATGTGGAGCTGAAGCATGAAATGAGCTCAAAGCAATAAAGCTCAGTTTCTTCTGTCTTCATGAACACCAAGAACTACTAGGGGCCAACAACGTTTATCTTTTTATCCTCGTATAATATCTTCCCAAAACATTCCAGCACTTTTCTTTCATTTTATTTTGCCTTGTTGTTGGGTTTGTTTATTACTTATACTGTAGCAGTTCAATGGTGCATTTTAAATAAAGAAAGTGTTATAGATTGTTGAATATTGAAAGCGATCGTGATCGTTCAGCATTTAGGTTAATCACAGCATTATTGAATTCTCCAATCTGACTTCTCAGAGGGTGTTTCTTATTTTTTATAACAGCAGCTCGATAATATTAATATGATCGTTCCATATCTTATTCATAATTCCCAGGAGTCTATATGGCAGATGCTTGACATAATATATAATAATAAATGGATTACAAATGTGCCATTACACAATAAAGAGAACTTTGACAGTGTGTTTGACAAGTACTTTATATTTACAAGGAAATATTTAAAGTTGCATTTTGGAAAGAGTCACCAGTGTCAGCACTTTGTAGCTGTGAGAAATAAATCTGCATCTTTAAGTTTTTTCCTTTAACGGTAAAGGACTAAAATCAAAGGCTGTTGTCTTCTGCAGTTTCTTACAGCCACTGCAGGAGAAAGCAAAGAAAAGACAATTTTCCAAAGCATTGAATGTAACTATAAATAAATAAATAAATAAATAAATAAATAAATAAATAAATAAATAAATAAATAAATAAATAAATATCCTTTTAATAAAATAAAAAATATTAATTGCCTGTAAATTATTGTGGTGTAAAAAGAAGAAAAGAAATCTTGAGAAAGAGCTGTTCGGTAAGTAATTTGCATCACTAAATGTGGTTTGGTAATTTTTGGTTAGTAATTTGCATCACTCCATGCATTTGTCGATTATATTCATATAACTGCACGCCTCATTGTGTTTTATTCCTTACTTATCAATTTTAAACAAAAACAACAGAAAAAAAGCAATTTTAATCTGGAAATATTGGCATCACACTAAAACCATGTGGAGTCATGTGGATCGACAAGCTCTAACACTTGGCAAAAAAATCAATTTAAATACATAAAATAAAAATAAAAGCCTATACAACCAAACCGACCGTGTGATATTCATACATCTGAGTTAGTAACTAATATTGTCTGATTTTCCATATACTACACACTGTCATCACAATTAAAATACATTCAAAGGTAGTGTTTAATATTTGGGGGGAGGAAGAACTATAATACACCATCAAGCTGTTCTAGCCGAGGCCAATAAAACAGCATTCATTTAGCTGTGTAGTAGAAATGCCTTCCAGTTTGCTGCCAGCATTATCAGATATCAAACATGTAAAGTGTATGCTGTATCAGGCTTCAACAGTTAACGAGTAAGAAACTGTGAACTGTGAACAGCTGCCTGTGTTCTAGCACTTGAAATCAGCATGAGACACCCTGCCACACTTCTCTCTCTCTCACTGTGTCTGAAACACTCACGCAGTTGTAAAGCTGCCGCTTGACTAGGAGAGAAATCAGAGCCACACGCGCCTCGGGGGACACGACACTCACAAAGGGTCTCAAAGCCTTCCGGGCAATGACTTATATCTGGGAAAGCATTTAGAGGACACAGGTGTAAAGAGTTATTAAACGATGCCATGGTTTCTTCAGAGCAGGCTCTATTATAAACTATATATTATAAGATGAGACAGGTTACTATAGAGCATCATGAGTGTAGCTAGCAGCAGTGATGGACATTTGGTGGACACACTTCTGTCTAAACAAATGGTGTCTCCTCTGCAAACAGCGACGATTGCATCGGCAGCCGAACACCTGAGCAAACTCGCATCTCAGGTCAAACAGCCACCTGTTTCAGACCACTCAAGCATTAAGTGACAGGCAACTCTAAAACAGCACAAGACAAAGGAGGTGACAGACTTTGTGTGCCGTCACATCCATCCATCCATCATGAAAAAGTCACTGCTGAACGGTGAGATGAGATTCTGGATGCCGCTGACTCTAAAAGGCAGAATCTTTTAAATTGTACTATTTCACAATTCAGATTTTTTTTTGCATCATTTGTGCCACATTTGTAACATTTGTGTGTTAGAAATATGGCACACATTTCACCAAAGTATCAAGATACCTGGAAAAGGAATACTTAGTGTGATTCTTTCTTTAGCATTTAATGATGATCTTTATGATGCAGTGAATTTTAAATACTTAATATATAATATTGTTGACGACATATAGTGCACTGGAATTGGAACACTCTGTTAAACCGACGTATCTTGTGGCATGAACATGATATACTTAATAAACCGACGTATCTTGTGGCATGAACATGATAGACAGAGTTTGTACGTCTATTTTGTCTATCAAACGCACTTTTACTTAAAGCCAATTATTACCATGCCTGCCGCAAACCACAACAGAAATGAGTGCGAAATTGAAAAAGTTGGATATCTAACCCTTTTTAAACAAAAAGTAATCTATGTAATTAATTAATTAATTATTCATTTTCAGTAACGGCTATATCGTCTATGCCAAAAACATTGGGTGCATGACAGGAATGGACCTTGGATGGCATGCCAATCCATCCCAGGGCACAGTGCACATACTCCTTTATACCTAATGGCAATTTAGTGTAGCTAATCCACCTGAAAGCATGTTTCCTTTATGGCACCTAATAGAAGAAACCAGAGAACCCTTAGGGGGAACCCACAAAATGTGAAACAGTAATCTTAGTAACCTTGAATTTTTCCAACGTGCTTTCTTCATGGCTGTGCATTTGTGTATCCATGAACCTACTGTTTGTGATACAGGTTAGAAAATGGCTCAGAAATCATTCTGCATCTCTTAAATGAACACTGTCTGAACACACTTTAAAATAACTTACACATATACTTGTGCATGTAGATTGTAATGTAACAACCCCTGATTTAGCTCGTCAAACATTTTGAATGGTTAAGAGAAATATTGGGTGCAACATGTATGTGCTTGTAGGACTCATAAAACAGCCCAGTGAACATTCCTTTGGGGTCAAAAGTGAGGCTGCTGGTAAAGAGAAGATGGGCTGTAGAGAGTTCAGCAAATATACTACCTGCTGACAAATGACTGATTTAGACAGGCATAATGAGAGAATGAGTGACACAGTAAGCTGCACTGAGTTTGGCTGGGTTATGTCAGGGAGAAGATCAGGAGAACGTCACCATGAGAACAGAGCTTGAGATTCTGGTATAACCAGATGTGCTTTTTAAACAAGTCAACATTTTCTCCATAATTTTAATAAATGGATTAAATACATGTTTTGAACACAGTTCACAGTCATTTGTTTGGTTTCCAGCAGGTTTAGAAATACAAACTAAATAATAAAACTAATTTCTGCTAATAATGATAAACTATTGTATGTGGTCAAATGTTTGTGGACCCTGACCATCACACGCATACTTACTGCATGTGTTTCTTCTCCTCCACAAAATTAAAATCACACAATTATAGGGTATGTCTATGTATGCTGTAGCATTATGAGTTCCATGAACGGGAAATAAAAGGCCCAGACATGTTCCAGCATGATAATGTCCCAATATACAAAGCAAGCTCCATGAAGACATGGTCTGCAAAGACTAGAGTGGAAGAGCTCTAGTATCCTGCACTGATCCTTCACCTTAAACCCATTGAACACCATTGGGAAGACACGGAAAACACCAACTACATCCCAAGCCTTTTTACACAACATCGGTGTCTGCACTCACTAACGCTCCTGTACGTGATTGAGTCAAAAAAAGGTTCCAAAGTGTAGTAGAAAGCCTTCACGGCAGAGTAAAGTATTATAAGAGCAAATGGGGGACTAAATCTGTAATTAGATGTTTAAAAAGCACATATGGGTGTGATGGTGAGGTGTCCACAAATATTTGACTATACTGTATAGTGTATGTTAGTGCTTTATCCTGCTGTATTATGCTATTTAACAATTATCCTAAACACTGCACACTATGTGTACACAATGATTCAAATTAAGCTGATGACAAGACAGGGCAACTTGTTGCTTTATAACTCCAGAGCTCCTAGTTCAGTTCTGACATCAGTTTACTGTCTATGTGTAGATTCACATTGGCCCTCTTGGTTCTCTGGTTTCCTTCCACCTCCTAAAATATGTGAGAAGGTAGATTGGCTACTGTAATTACTGTCAATGTGTTTGTGAATCTGTAATAAACTGTCATCCCTCTGACGGTGTATTTCAATCGTACACCCAGTGTTCCAGAGATTGGCGCCAGGTCCACTATGACCTTGTGGAACAGTGACTTATTATGGAAACCTGCTGCCCTACAGAGTGTACATGTAAATGTGAATGTAAATGTAAATGTAAATTGCTTTGTTAGTCACACACTATCACGGACATTTCACTACACTTATAACACAGACAAACATCCTTACTTACTTAATAAGTAGCTTGTTTTAAACCATGCTGTTAAAATCAATCCTTCCTTTCATTTTATTTCATGTGGCAGGACCACGGATTTCACTGTGGCTATTCTTGGACTTTTCTGGGCTGCAGGTAAAAGGATTAGTTTGGTGTTTATACATTAAAGCAATGAATAGATTATATTACAAAATTAAGAAATATGAATATTAAATACTAATCATATGCTACAATCTCCTGAAGATCATCTCAAACACACATTACCTTTTAAACGCTCCAAGATTGGTGCTGTGTCGCTACTCGCTATCTTACCTACTCTTCATTTATTTATGACAAAATATGTAGTAATATGAGACCAATGGAATGGAGAAAGAATTATTTAAATGATTAAAATGGCCCAGGAGACGTTATTGAACATGAACAAATCACTGACATAACACATGACACCATAACACATAATAATCAGTGCTTTTTGAATGCTAAACCAAATAAGCCAAATAAGCAACGTTTGTTTTAACAAATGTTCATACAATGCTTAATATGAGCTAGAATTGAATGTCAATTCATACATGTGTTCATTTGCATTATTTTACATACTGTATGTATGGTTTATTAATCCTGAAGATCATATTTTGTTAATGTGAACTAATGTTAGTTAGGTTTATGGACGTTAACTTAAGGACGTTTAATCTAAGCCGTTACCCAACACTTAAATCTTACAACACATTTTAACAATAAAACCAGTGTAAAGGGTTTGGAAGGGGTAAATCTACTGGGCCAGTTTTAACTAACAATAAGTTGTTGTTGTTGTTGTTGTTGTTGTTGTTTTTTCATGCAAACTACTTTGTTGTAACTAAATCCTACAGCAGTATAGATATTAAAATTAGTACTAGACAAATCATTCCACTTAGTGATCTGATCAGAACTGTAGGAGAAGTTTCACTTGTGAAACAACAATATACAGTAGAGTACACCAGTATTTCCTCTAAAGCTTGTTACCAAAGTGGATTTTAAAGGTGTAAAGATGCAAAGTAGATCATGTCCTTCAACCCCTGTCTACACTGATGCACAGGTGACTAATTCTTACATATTTGAATACAAACCTTATGCAAAGTAAGAGTGCAGACAGGTTTGGGGTTTCTGGGAATAAGAACCTCACTTTGTTTAGCTCATCAAACAGTGGAATATCATAAACATCTGAGCTTTTTCAGGTTTATGAGAAAATGCAGATGGACAAGAGAATGCACACAAGTGCAAGGTGAGTCTGGGATTTTGTTTACAATTCAGCGGGTAAGACCAAAGCGTGTGGAGAAGGTGCAGATGGTCATGTTATTTGAGATGCAATGTGGTTAAACACATCATATCAGAACCCCACGGGTCAATAGTGGAACACTCTTCCGGTGTTCAGTGCGCCGTCCCCTCTTGGGGATTAAGAACGGTTTTAAGTGGTACCATTTGTAAAGTGGAAAAAAAACAAAAAACTTAGCAACAGTTTGAACAGGAAAGGGATATCTAAAAAAACCTGCTTTTCTTGTCTCGGGTATATTCATTGAAAGAAACTCTGTAGAGCACTACAAATCCCAGACTACAAATCACGCTTCGAATCCCAGGCAGATCAATCAGTCTGTTGATCCACTTCAGAGCAGAAATTCAACACACGTGAGTAGAGTATGTGGTGGCATGCAACTGAACAAACAGTCATGGTGAATAAGAAAACAAGTGCAGAGTAAGACAGTTTCTCTTATACATGCTAACACTGATACTGAATGTATAACCTCTCCCTCTCTCTCTCTCTCTCTCTCTCTCTCTCTCTCTCTCTCTCTCTCTCTCTCTCTCTCTCTCTCTCTCTCTCTCTCTCTCTCTCTCTCTCTTGCTCTCTCTCTCATATATACACACCCACCCACACACCAACACATACACATACATATATACAATCAGAGGTAATAAGCAGCAGGATTCTCAACCTAGTATCATGTATAAGCTTATAAAGGCAGCATGCAAAGTGCAGAAAGCAACAACTCTTCATGTCCATACCTTCTACAGATATCTCGTCCTTTCCCCTTGCTCGCCTTCCTTCCCTGATATCCTACACCATTTCTGAGTGTCTCTCTGTCCGACAGGACAGACTACACCAGGCACTGAGGAAGAGCTCAGGAGGAGGGAAAAGACTTCAGCATGAATTAGCATTCCAAAAGCAAGCATGTGACTTTTTTTCTCTCCAATCGCATGGTAGCATGTCAGTCTGGACCTCCCTGCACTGCTCCCACCCTCCCTCCCTCTCCTCCTTCTTCTCCCTGTCCTCCCTCTCCTCCTTCTCTCTTCTCTTGTTCGCAGCTCCAGTAGATTTGCTGTGACAGAACTGTAAAACATCTGAGATGCTGTTGTTATGCAAGGAACAATGTATTTACCATTCACGTACAGCAAAATTAGTGTCATCTTAGTAGCGTGTTAGGCACATGTTTGTAAGTAAATGAGGACTGGAAAAATATTTTTTTAATTAATATAATGCTTAAAATCTAGACTTAGACTTATTATAAAATTAGTCTGGACTAAGTCAAACATTTTAGACTCATTTTCAATAACTGCTTTATTATGACCCACACATATGCACACACATACACATACACACACGTGCACGCACATGCACACACACACACACACACACACACACACACACACACACACACACACACACACACACACACACACACACACACACACACACACACACACACACATATATATATATAAATGCACATATACACATACACTCATTAGTTCCTAGGGGCTATGAAGAAGTGGGAGGAATGTGGAGAAACCATAGGAAATTCATACTAACTATAGAAGAACACACAAAACCCCACACAGACATTATTAGGACTGATTTGGTCCTTATTAATTTTTCAAAGCAATGCTGTACCACTATATCACCCAATATACACTACAAAAGTGTTTGTAAACCTGAACAGCGCATGGACCGGAGCAAGCACAATATTCCCATTAAAGTGACATTTTCTGCCATAAATCCACACCAGGTCATTTACAGGCATAACAGCTGGGCTACTGAAAACAGTGTTTTATCCTCTGTCTGTCACCTTTGCACACCAAACATCCTCCAAATGCACCCTACCCTTCTTCCTGAATCCTTCTCATGAGTCTCATTACGACTGGTGCTGTTTATAGCAAAGCGGCCTACAGCACACTTCTGCTGTGTGACCCAAGCCGCCCTGGCTTTACAAGCCCTCTCAGCAACAAGTGTTAGAAAGCAATCGTTCTTGAATGTCAAGCTCTTAAAAGGCAATGATTAATCTGTTGCATTTCTCTGGCATGCCATAATCAGATATCAGTGATTTGCTTGCAACCATGGCACGAGGTAATAAAAGTTTTCGGAAATGAATCTGGACGCTTTAAGCTGTTAAGCGATGGAGGATATAATAGTGTGAGACACACAGGTGCCGAGGCAGCACTGAGATAATTAGACAGGTCAGAGAACTGAGAGGGAAATGAGGGAGGTGATTGTGCTATTTTCTGTATTGTTAATAAGTTCCTTATGCTTTCCTTATATGTGCAAAAAGAGGAGGGAAAAAATCCCTATAAGGAAAGGTGTAAGGATGAATTTTGTTAATAGGGAAGATTTTAAAGTTCACTTCACAGCTAATTGCCAGACATATGCACCAGTTTTACATGATGACAAGTATGATAAATCTTTTAACTAAAGGAACCAGTCAATTCTTTACTGTTGCAAACCCGCATATACTGTATTGACATAATAATTTAAGCACAATGGTGCTGAAAAATAATGAATTATTTTCTTTATTTCACAGTTCTTCTACAGGCTCTCTTTTAAATTGTGCAATTTTCACAGATCTTAGATAGCCACCATAATGGATTTATTTTAAAATGTCTCTGTACTATTAACATTTTTTTTTTAAATTAAATCTTTTTTTCCATTTAAATCTTTTAATAAATTAAAAAGTTCTACTGATAAAAGAAGAAAAGCATAAAATAAATAAAAGATCAAAATATTCTACACGGTGCCAAGACATGACATCTTTCATTACATTATGACTCTTAACTAATATATTTTAGATATTTACTAATGAACAACTATAAACTACAGCATAAATTTAACATAAGTAATGCTTGCGACGTATGTTTTTGTGACCTACTGAATTACACTCAGCAGATTCTTGCCATTTAGTATTATGACAATTTAAACAGCAGTTCTGGATGAAATAAACATTGTATACAAATGCAGGTGAGTATTTAGCCAATTAATTATGAGTTTTATTTATTGTTAAATTATCTCTTAAATAAAGTAGCTACAGTGAAAGTAATAAGAACAGTCCGATAGTAGATAAATAGAAGTCGGGTTAAAATACATAAATCTGACTTATTTCATTTCCTTCTGTTTGGCTGTTAGCTATTTCAGAACAAATGTAAAGGAACAAATAAAGGAACAAGTAAAATAACCATTAGTTCATAGCATAGTTAATTGTCCTTATTAAAGTACAGCTTTATGTCAGATGACACTTTAATAAAGAAAGGGAGCTGTTTTCAGTCAAGCTTTTTCTTACCTTCCCTCCTACTGATCAGAAACAGCAGGTCTCCTCGCAACACCACCTCAGCTTCCTGGAGACTAATTTACAACTTCCTGTTGTCAGCACTCCTGTTCATACTAATCCCTTCCCTGTTACAATAGCAGTAGGGCATTTAGAACCAGCCACTGTAGCCAGGATTATTAGGTACCTGAGGCTAAACACCTGTAGTGACACATGCTTATTGCAACACAAGCTATTTAATTGGTCGCACATTGTACTTGTAGCAGGTTAAAGCTTCCATATAACTGTTGTGATGCTCTTGGTCAGGAGTAGGTATGCTGTTATCCTTAGCAATGAATCTACATTCAATTTTCTTTACATAACAGATATGTCGATGGAGATTTAACAGAAAATTGTATTCTCTGAGTTGTGAAAGGATGATAGAAGGAGAAGGAAGGAATGGAGAGGATGAAAGACACACCGTCTTTTTTTTTTTTTTACACCATCCATCCTACGCTTCCAGTTTACGAGCCCTCTTCTTAATGACAGCTTATTCTAGTGGGTTGGATGGAGGTGACTAGCACAGAGGCTTATGGCTGAAGATCCATCACTCTTTATGAGGCCGTTGTCATGTGCAGAAAAGGGGTAATGCTCACACCAAGCTTTGTTTCTTTTCGGTTGTAAACGCTGCACTGTCACTGTAATTGCCCTCATATATATACACGAGTAGCCCTTACCTCCCTGCTCTGGACTATCAATCAGTTACGCCACAGTCCACACAAAGGAACCAGGCCTCTGTCTCTTGTCTGTCCACCTCAACAAACTCCAGTCACACCTAGAACCACAACAATTACTTCAGAGGCGCACTCACATGTAAACCTGCTTGCTGGTAGTTTTCTATTTATATGGTTACAACATTCATCTTCTCATGCATCCAAATGGACTGTGAAAACATTTAGTGACACTATCAACCAATTGCACTGACAATTGCTGAAACCATAACTACAAACACATATAATTAACTGACAATTATTTATATAGACAAATTTGTTTATATAGTATGTTTTATGTTAGACATTACAACAAAGCAGCTTTATAGAAATCTGGAGAGATTTAAAAGATTGCATGAAGAAACTAGACTCAACAGAAATGCATGGTCCTTTGTGTGATATTCTCTTTAAGAATACCTTTACCATAAATCAAAAAGTCCTAAAAACACTAAATGTTTTCATGTTGATGTCTTTGTTTTGTCCTTAGCATATGCAAACATCTGCACTCATTTGCATATTGCAAACTTCGGAAATGTTGCATCTTGCAGCACTGAAAAAGCTAAATGTGTTGCATACTGTATGTATGGCTTCTAACAACTTGTTCAGCTACTTCCTGCTGGCCAGATTTTAGAAACACTGGATGTGAGATGGAAATTCACCCTTTCTGGGACACTAGTTCATCACGGGGCACTATACACACATTCACACACTTATCCACACCTACACCTACATTTAGAGAACCTAATGCACCCAACAGTAGGGTTTTGGGAGGTTGGAGGAAACCAAGGAACCTGGAAGAAACCTGTGTTGAGGAGAAACTCAGGGAGAACATGCACATGCAAAGGAGCTGATGGCTTCCTTATGAAGTCCAGTTAGACTGAAACCTGGCATTTTAGTATTATTTTTAAAATAATGGTTCAATTGATTTAAGTTTTTTACTTTATAGTAAATCGATCTACACTTCTTACAGAAGAATTACAAGAAGTGTTTTTTTTTTCAGCATGGTTTAGCATAAGTAGACCTGTGTGACTCAAAAAGAAAAAATCAATACCATTCACAAGACAAGATCAATATGTGCAATTCTGATAGACATCATGCATTATGTATGAAGGCTTTGAAATATTAATGATAAAACCCACAGTTCAGTCTAAAAAGCATCTTCAGCAAAAGCTTTACACTCACAGCTTGATCAAATCTGAAATCATTTCCTGCAATATGTGTGAAATTTACATCTGCATCCAAAGGAGTTGCTGTAAGATGCTCATTAAACATGCGACATATAAAATATCCATCTGAAGAAGGATAATTTAATATTATTTATGCAATTTATTTCTTTCTTGCCTACGATTGGATGATTTATTTGCATAGAACTGTGTAGAACCTACCTAGTCCATCTATTGCTGCCATCTCCTGGTCTTTTTTTGTAGTAGATACTTTAGTGAGGCCTGAGGCTTGAAGCTAAAAGCTACAGTACATTACTGCTATTCATCAACATGTTACAGTCAAGTGCAAAAGTTTTCCCTACCTATGACACACACGACGCACAAAGTCTTCCTTTTTTTTCTAGCAAAAAAGGTCACAAATTGGTTGGATTAGTTTAAAAGGCTGAAAAAATATAAATGTAATCTGTGCATCATTTTATCTTCATAATTTGCTATCATCCCTCCCTTAGGTCCTCTCAATGTCTGATGTGGAATTGTAGCAGACAAGTGAATGTTATAAGGATTTTAATGATTAATTGATTTTGTGTGTGTGTGTGTGTGTGTGTGTGTGTGTGTGTGTGTGTGTGTGTGTGTGTGTGTCTGCATACACGTGTTACGTGTTATAAGTAGGAGGTTGATGATGCGGTGTGGGAGTTATCTTTTCTACAGGAAAAACAGACAGCTGCTCACACTCAGCCCAACCCTCTATCCGTTGTCTCCATCACTCCATCCCTGTCCTTTTTTCTTTCCTCTCCTGGCAAATATCATGAGTGGCATAGATGAGTCCAAACTGCCCATTTGCCATCCTTGTGAGACCACCGGTCTCGTCAGTGGAAGAACTAACAAAGTGGTAAGTTTTTCTATTGACTCCTGTATATCTATTTACCCCAATAGTATTAGTGCACCCACAATGCGGGTCTGAAACTAATGCTTACTTTAAATATTAAAAGTGCTATATTTCCTTCCACCTTCAGAGTTTTTAAGACTGATGCTTTCCTTAGTCTGTGTCCTAGTGAACCAAAATTGACATTAATTAATGGTGACTTTAAAGCACTTTAGTACACCATTTTGGATAAGGGCATCTGGCAAATACCATTAATGTAAATCTAAAAAATGTAAATGAAACCTTTTCATTGTGACCGCATATAGCTGAGACAATGACTGCAGATCTGTCTGCTTTACATGCCCCGAGGAACAGACCAGGCCTGGATTCATGAAGTAATTAGATTATTATTTAGCACTGCCAGTACATGCAACGCTTTAATCCTATTTAGATGTGTTTGTTTTTCCTAGTTAAATATCCGGCATAGTCCTACCAGTGTAACCTTTTGGTGTTTGGTTAAAGCTCTGTCATTATATTTACAGCACTGCTGGCTTTATTTTTCTCAGATTTACATTCAGATTATTTAATAATCACATTGGATCCAAAAGTAAGTATGCATTTTACAGATATACTTTAGCATAAAACAATACAATACAATACAATACAATACAATACAATACAATACAATACAATACAATACTGTACGATACAATACAATACAGTACAGTACAGTACAATAGAATACAATACAATACAGTATTAAAAGTGCAGTATAAATAAAAGTGCAGTATAATTATAAACACATACTCAATACTGAGGACTCAATAAGGACTACTGTAAGGAAAATAAGCAGAAATTACTTGACAAAAACACTGTTCTTTCAATAAGATTATTATAAGCAGTGACCTATAATACCTCCTAGAGCACCGTTGCTATGTGCACATAATTAGGTTTCTCATGAGCAGCTGCAGCTGGCTAATAGTTTTTAAAGGGTTGTACATTTGCCAAGTATTTAATGAATTGTAGGAAACGTATGCAAGCAGATAAACCCATTAAGTTATTAACCTTTCAGAAAAGTCACACGTATTACACGTGAATAATCTTACCATCAATTGGGATTTTACACACGTGATTTTGAAACAATTCAACTCGTATGTTTTCTTTTTCTTGTGTCAACTTTTCACATGTAGCGCATCTTTTTCTCCTCATATTTGGTTGATTCACATGTTTCAGTAATTTTTTACTTTTAATATTTCTTTACATGTGTTCACATATTCACAGGGTGTTTAGAGGGTGAATTTACATGTGCAAGTTTACAGCATAAACACGGTAAATAAGGCACCTTAAAGTAATCGTGTAGATAGATAGATAGATAGATAGATAGATAGATAGATAGATAGATAGATAGATAGATAGATAGATAGATAGATAGATAGATAGATAGATAGATAGATAGATAGATAGATAGATAGATAGATAGATAACATTCTAAACAACTATATATAGCATTTAAAATTATATGGCTAATTCATACACCATATTTCTATCTAAACTTACTGCAGTTACTGTAAATATGGATTTCATTGCTGTCTCAAATGGCAACACTTGGAAAATGAAACCTTGATATTATTAGATTTCCTTTTTCTTTTCTTTTTATCCTACAAAGCATATAAGGCAGAGTTTTTGGTGTACAGGTTTCAGCTTGGTAACCTTAGTATAAGATGACGTGTGTGCCACTGCACTTACTCAAACAGGTTAATTTGTAAAGTCTTTGCTGCGTGGCCTTGTCAGTGACTACGAAGGTCCATTATGTGTATGTCAACAGTGCTACCATGTGGACCTTTCAAAACAAATGGCACACTGTAATTGTCGTGCTGGCCAGATGGCAAACAGTGCATATTTAAAGCTCTTATTAGAAGCACTTA
The DNA here is from genome assembly GCF_022655615.1 of Tachysurus fulvidraco. Taxonomy (NCBI): domain Eukaryota; kingdom Metazoa; phylum Chordata; class Actinopteri; order Siluriformes; family Bagridae; genus Tachysurus; species Tachysurus fulvidraco. The sequence continues at coordinate 13,267,045 of NC_062540.1, forward strand.
TCTCTAAAAAAAACATTTAAACTTCCCTGGTGTTTAACAATATACAAATCATGTAGAGCCTGTTGATTTGTTGTCTGCTTCTGCAGTGTGAGCCATGACAGGGCAAGGGTTTGTTTCCAGCTGCTTGCATTTAAGTGGCTCATTGCACATAAATTGAAAAAAGGTCAGAAAAAGACTGGGGTTAACCAGAAGCACTTGTGTTAATAAAATAAAGCTTGTCTCAGCTTCATCTTTCTCTCTTTGGAGACAGTCATCCTAGAAAAGGCTCCATAGGGATTACTGGCAGGTCGATTGCCTGTAATATGACAATTTTAAGATGAAGGGAAAACATTATTATTATTATTATTATTATTATTATTATTATTATTATTATTATTATTATTATTATTATTATTATATCTGGCAAGGAAAACATCAAAAGCAGTGTTTGTGTGTATGTGTGTATGTGTGTGTGTGTGTGAGAGAGAGAGAGAGAGAGAGAGAGAGAGAGAGAGAGAGAGAGAGAGAGAGAGAGAGAGAGAGAGAGAGAGAGAGAGAGAGAGAGAGAGAGCTTTCTTTAGTTTTGATACACCACAGTGCTGGATTTTCAAATGTGATTGGTCAGAGGGTGTTGATTGTTAATACTGCTCTGACAAAATGTTAAACGATCCACTCAGTGGAGTTTCTGTACAATCTTACACTGTTACACAACATTTTATTTAACATTAATGGAAGGAGTATACAGTGCCAATGCTTTGTAACAGCCCAGATTCTCTGTAACATGACACCTGTACTTTTTGTTTTCTTTTTGTTATATTACTACCAAGGGAGTGGAAAGATTGAGAGACTGGAGAGATTGCTTATACAGTAATTGCTATGAGATTAATCAGTTTATTTTTGCGTTATAGTTTAAGAGTTTTAAATTGTTATCATTGGAAAATAATCAACTTTGTGGTGATAACAATTACACCATTGTACACTGGGTCATCTCACACCCCCTGTGATCTGGTGGTGTAGTGGTTAAGGTGTCGGACCACCAACTGGGCGGTTGTGAGTTTGAATCCTAAGTCCACTAATCTGCTACTTCTGGGCCCCAAAGCAAGACCCTTAACCCTCAATTGCTTAGGTGTAATGTAAGTTGCTCTGGACAATAGTGTAAATGTATTTGTCTATAATAATACACCATGTTGTTCTTTATTGTACCTCATGTAGCCTAAGCATAAAGCCATGAGGTTCTGTTGTAGAGAGGAACAGATTTTATCGATAGCTGGCCATTACAGAATGTTTTACACACATGTGCTTGCTGGAGCACATGGCCAGGGTACAGGTCAATTGTGTGGTCCTGGGAAAGTCACTAATTTGTTCTTGCTTGCCTATGATTTAATATGGTGATAAAAACAAAATGGCTCTGGCTGTGTATTAAACACTGAGTCTTTATACTGAGTCCATGGTGACAGACAAATAATTGGCAAATCTTTTAAACATTTTTTAGTCAGAAAATAATTTACACGAGACTTTATTTATTTTAAATATAATTTTTGGTGCTACTATAATTTAAGTATACAGTATTAAAAGTACAAAATAAAGTTACTCAAGCAATATGCTGGCATTAATGTACAGTGTATTTAATCATGCTGTGCTCTACCAAACTCTTTAATTATAGTTCTACATACGTTCTCTATTTAATAGATATAGACTGTGACTGATAGCTACATAAAGGAAATGATTTTATCTGGAAGTCTGTGTATTAATCCTAATATGCAATCAGGTCTGAAAGTCTGAAAGTCTTTCAGTTTGAAGACGTACTTTATTTAAACATTTTTACAGTTTTTTGACTTTTCAAGATATTTCACTATTTCTAGTCCTGATTTAAATGAAAGCAAACTGCTTTGTACAAAAAGTTCGATTTACGAGTAACAAGTAGCTGTAGGTTACTTGTGGATATGATCTGAATTTTAGTTGCTCACTGAATAAACGTCAACTGTCCGTATGTAGTCATTTGCAGCCTCTGGTGTTAAAGTTGTGAGATATGATAGACCACAAGGGGATGCTGAAGTGTGTCAGCAGCGGCTCCCCAGAGTCATGGGGTGTCCTGCTGCTGTTTGTGCTGCTTTGTGCTGCATCCTTCTTCTCAGCGGGGTTTACAACAACAGTGTTATTGTGTATAAATCAAATAAGGCACTGTGTCGGGTGTGTGGACAGGTCTCATTCACAATGGAGAAGCAGGAAGGAGCTCCTCCCATACTACGTACATCCCCTGTGAAACAGTTTACTTGGCCTTTTATTCATTCTTGGTACATTCCAAGGTTTTCTACAAAATTGCACAGTATGAGAGACATCAGCTTCCCATAAATTGTCCTAGACAGGCTTTTGATTATTGTTCTGTCTTATGAACTTCCCCTTCACTGCATAACTGTTTTTCCATGGTTCCGCCTTATCTGTCTAATAGTAATGGTGTTTGTCCCACCCATACATTTTATTTCAGTTTATACATCTGAACAATTGAGGGTTAAGGGCTTTGCTCAGGGCCCCAAGAGTGTCAGCTTGGTTGACATGGGATTCAAATTCATGACCTTCCGATCAATAGTCCAACACCTTAACCACTAGGCTATCATTACAGAGGTTATTGCATATAAGTCAAATAAGGCACCGAGTCAGGTGTGTGGACAGGTCTCGTTCACAATAAAGGAGGGAAGGAGCTCCTCCCTTACTACATACTTCCTCTGTGAAAAAAGTTTAATTGGCCTTTAATTCATTCTTGGTGTATTCCACAAAATTGGTTCTTTCTACAAAATTGCACAGAATGATGGACATCAGCTTCCCATAGAAACTCTTACATTGTCATAATGACAAAAAATGCATAAGCAAACTTATGAAGTTCAACTTGTAAAATTATGTATAATTCTGTTGTTCTTATGATTTTTCCAATATTTTTCTCATATAGAAAACTTATGTCTCTTTCTGTTGTGCAAATTTGACATACCAAAAGGTAAAGAAAATTAGTCATGATATTTGATCTTCAAAAAAGAAAATGTAACAACAATATTTTCTGAATGAATGATGAATAAATCTAAATCATTCTGAACATCAAAATGTGTAAAAGCACATTTTATATAAGCTGCTAACTGGAATAAGCCTATAGGGTCTATAAAGAGTGTCAAGTCATTCATTTAAGAGCAATCTAAAAAAAATGTTATTCATCCATTATAAACTAATATTTAGTTAGAGAATGTAGAATTAGAGTCTGCAAAAGACATTATAAGACAAAGTTTTGCTATGATGCACAACAAACCACTTCTACTACATACAATATAGACTATACTATACAATTAAATACATTTATTTACACATATACATATTATTTATGATAGATTTTCTACTACTCAGGCATCTTAAAACATAAAACAGTGGAACTCGGTTATCTTTTTTTTTTTTTTACTGAGTTCTGGTCACTTGAACTGCATGAATGTAATCTTGTGTTGAATGACTTTGTTGTTTACCACATAAAGGCTGAGAAATTAAATTTACAAAAAAGATTTCCTTTCCTATTTCATGTGTTGTTTTTTTTTGTTTTTGTTTTTTTTTGCAGTTTTTGACATGTATTTGTCCTGGGAATTTTGCTGAGACTTGGCAACACTGCTGTTCATGCTTAGCCAAGACCTGAACAGAGGGGCAGTGTTCTGCCCTCCATGACAGATCTCATGCCCACTGCACAGAGCCTCTTGGTCCAGGCTTCAGACTTTGTGAAAAAAAAAAAGTGATCCAGCACTTTGTGATGGATTCATTGTCTGTTTCACCTAGTTTGAGATGGAGACTGAAGCCAAAGTCTTCTTAATTAGATGACTTGAATAAAGGGGTGCCAGATCCCCCAAAGGGGAAAACAAAATGTCACTCTGCACATAGCTGTACTGGACCTCTCATTCTGAGTGTCCCAATTCCAGTGCATGAAGAGTTTGATTAATCACTGTGAATATGTTCTTTGCAATATGCCATGGACTTAAAAGCCTGGGACAAAGAGACAAAAGAGATGGGGATGTAAGGGGATGATGATGTAGTTTGGCTAGATTGGTCACATTCAGATGATCCCATCCACTTTCCACTCAAACACTGATGCTTCTGTTTGAAGTGTGAAACTGCCTCAGCTCTGCATCCTAAGACAAAGATTTCATTCATGAAGTGTCAAGAAAAAGACTGTAAAAATTTAAAACTAACCAGTATATAAAATGATTCATACTGGGTAAAATGTTATTCCGTGTTTTGCCTATTTCTTTACATAAAGTAAAAAAACATTTAGGGATTATTTAGCTCAGGCTACTATACAGTATGTTGCATTATTGAACATTACACCATCTCTGCTACATGCTCTCTACTACTCAGTTATTCCGTCCTAGCTTAAATCAAAATGAGATAAGATGAGTTTCCTGTCAAGGTGAGCCAGTGAGGGGAGTGCAGACAAGCACGTTCCAGTAGACGCTGGCACTCGAGTCACATGACCGTGCAGATTACTGAGTCACGTCGCTACACATACTCATCCCTCACAAGTGTAAGGTAACCATTACTACATACCAAGGCACATGGTGTGTTTCTTCAAATAGGACTGATCTAAACTTTAAAAAGCAGGAGGATGCCACAAGTTTTTGGTCACATTCTTGTTCTTGCTCTGATCTTAAAGCAGAACATGACCTTTCGCCTTTAGGCCTGTTTAGCATTAATAACTAGCGTGGCAGTAGTGTTGACACCAAGGCTATAGCACAGTAACTACAGCCATTGATAAGCTTAAAAATAAGTAAGTGCTTTCAAGATATTTGACACTGCGGTAGAATAGAAACTTTGTATGCTCTGCTGGAAAATGACAAGACAATTTATTTTCACATCATTCCACCTGGAAAACATATCTTCCTTTAAGGTCTCTAGAATAGTCTGTCTAAGTCTTTATAAATTTTTCAAAAGGTACCGATGGCTTTTGAGATCAAGTTGGATTGCAGTACTTAATAAATAATTTCTGCAATATTCTGGTCCCACAGCATATAAATAACATTGCTAATAAAGCAATAAAGAAAGAAATGTGAGCAATAAGAAGGCTAAAGGCTAAAGCTAAAGAAACAAAAGCAATCTCTAGAAGCTTGCATTATCTTTATGAAAATTAATTACTTACTATGAGAGAAAGAAAAATAGATAGATATATAGATACATGTAGATAGATAGATAGATAGATAGATAGATAGATAGATAGATAGATAGATAGATAGATAGATAGATAGATAGATAGATAGATAGATAGATAGATAGATAGATAGACACTATTAGATAATATTATGAAAACAGGAGTGATTGAAAGCACAGTACTTTTCTGATTCGGAATGAGTGTGAATATTCTTTTTAGAAAAGCAGGTTGACATTCATAGTAAACAAGAATCTAATTCTATTTTAGTAACCAATAGTTCTTTGAATCACTGGACAATACCAGCCCCTGAACACCCACCCAGTCCACCCAGTCTTTGATTTATAAGGGTCTGTTTTTGTTTACATTGATTTTCAAAGAAAACTGATTTAATCATGCGGAACCAAACTAGCTTTCCTCTCACTTTTGTTTGGTGAAGGTACAGACGTATTTTCCTGTACCATACAAAAGAACAAAATCTTCTTTATTTATGTTTAGAATTTCACCGGATTTACCCCTGACTCAGCGAACAAAGGCTGAGGATGTTGAACTAGTCATTATAAAACATTGGAAAATTTGAATATAGTTTTAAAATTTCTTAAGGCTTCAGAATTAAGATATTTATTCACTCTTTTTCTAATTAGAACCATTAGATTCATTTTAAAATGTTTTAAGCAATTCATTATACACACATATAGACCGTAACCTAGAGTTAGAGTTGGTATTTACAGACCATGCTGTTCACTAGGCTTTTCACACATTGGACATCAATCAATCTGATCATTGCAACTAGGTTTTATTGACTGCTCTTATTTCTATCGGTCACATTGTGCACAGTGGTGCTCAGAATCACAGCTTTCAAACATCCCCTTGAGACTTCAGCAGAGCACAGTGTATCTTGGATGTTTAATCTAACAATTAAAAAAGTTTGATATTCCAAAATATATTGCATAGCATATTTCTGAATTATATGAGATTGCTTAAGTGTGCGTCTTTTTGGAGACTAATAAAGAAAACTGTTCACGTGAACTGTCAACGATCATGTGTTCATAACAATGATAATAGCAAAATAATGTGTCATGATCAGTATTTTATGGACAAATGGGTGAAATTACATATTTTAGCTACTAGCCTGTGTTTTCTTAACATAATAGAAAAAACCCAGACCTTTAATTTCAGCTAAGAGACAGGTTTTTATGGAGAGAGAGGTTTGTTATTTTACTCACAACTGGCACTTAAACACTTGTTCATGATGTACAAATCTTTTAAATAAAATATTTACAACATAATATGAATGATAGCTGAAATCACTTTTAAAATTTAACAGTAAAGCATAGTTGTTTTATTATAGATTTCTTTGGCAAGATCTTTCTACAGTTCAATAATTACTTTCATGTTCATACGTAAACGGAAAATATGCCAAATCAAAGAAAGCATGAAAATGAGTCGATAGTACGAACAGCCAATCAGCGACACGCCTCCTATCCATCCAATCAGCTTCAAGCATTATGACGTAAAAAGCCGGATCTGCTTCGCTTACAAGGATAAAGCACTGTAAACATACCTGAAGTTTCAAACAGAAAGAAGAGAGGAGAGAAAGACAGTTTTCAGGATGGCGATGGGGAAAAAAATATAATTAACGGATATCATTTCTTTATTGTGCTTATTTAATAAAATAGCGCCGATTTCTTTGTAAAGGAAAAAGAGATAGGACTTTTTTTTTACTCTATAAATAAGATCATCAGTATTTATTCCTAATAAACTTCTCACGATGGACTCGAACAGAAAGGTAGGTGAAGAGAAAAGTATTGTTTCTTACATCCTTAAGCGCATCATTAATGTGTCATTTAATGTCTGTCTATTTATTTATATTAGTATTTATTATCTCACTATAACAAACTATTTATTATCTCAGTATATCAAATATAATGTCTACATATACTTATGTATTTCTTATATAATTTTTGCCTTTTAATATTTTGAATAATATTTAATCGTCATATTTAATTTAAAACATACATACATATATATATATATATATATATATATATATATATATATATATATATATATATATATATATATATATATGTTTGTGTGTGTGTGTGTGTGTGTGTGTGTGTGTGTGTGTGTGTGTGTGTGTGTGTGTGTGTATACAGTTTAAAATTAAATATGACTTATATGAAAATATTAAAAGGCAAGAAACAAACAATTTATTTTGAACTAGTCCTGTAGATTTCTTTTATTGTCAAAATATTTTAGTATATATAGACATTCTATTTGATGTATATTTGCATTTGTATTTATTATATGTCATGTTATACTATATCCTATATAATAAATAATTTATATTAAGAAGAGAAGCTTCCTATAAAATCTGCAACGATCGCATGGGGTATAACTAAGCGGAACATTCAGATTAAAGGTATTGTTTTATATAATGCACTCCATATCCATCTAATGGTGCAATTACTTCATTGCTATTATCCTAGGGAAGGATATATTTGTATATTTAATAACATATTCTTTTCATATATTAATATTCTGGTATCGGTGATGACAGTATCTTGGTTGTTGTAAATTTCTAAAATTTATATCGCACATCTATAGGGCAAAAATCACACACGATCCTGTTGCCATATTTCCATATAATTGCACTGTGAGTACAGAAGTGCTCTTCTACAATGACATTCACTATTTAAGCATGCATGCATGAATCCTTTTATAATCTCAGAATGTTCAATATTTTTTTCCCCAAAGATTTGTGTGCTTCCCAGAGAGCTGCGATAGAACATTCAAGCTCACTGTGTCCTTAAGGATAACTCAAGTGGTGTATGCTGGTCTAGATTGTTTGGGGGAGAAGTAAAGCAATAGCAGATTTTTCAAGGCCGTGTATGTCCGTCTCAGCCTTGGAGGCTGTACACCGGTACATCAGCTGTGTGCCTCTGTGTGTGTGTGTGTGTGTGTGTGTGTGTGTGTGTGTGTGTGTGTGTGTGTCTATGTGTGTGTGTTTGACCCCTCACCCCTCCTCATAATAACCAGCTATTGCTAAGAACCTCTTCTGATCTTTTATGAACTATAGAGGTCACAGCATGCCCTAATGATGATTTATTAGGAGTAACAGTTCAGTGATGCTCCTGTTTGTGGGCAAAGCCACACTATGATCAAGCTGATATTAAAAAAAAACTCCAATTGTTAATTTCAATAAAGTAGAAGCACACTTAAAATGTTTAACCCAAATGCATTCAGATGCACTTATTTAACACCACAAGTTGATTTATTGATTCTGACACTATCAGAAACATAATGTGCTTCAATGACAGTAGACAACCATGGGAAAAAAATAGCTTTAGATCGTCCTTAAGATGCCTGTCCCGAGGAAGGCATGTGTGTTTTTTTAAATAAGCAGCTGGTTTAAGTGGACAGAAACAAGATTACAGTGCTATTAAAAGGCTGCTGGAGGATACCACTGCTATAGCATATCTCTAGCAGTGTGTTGTATGCTGCCGTCGTTGTTCTCTGTGGTCCAGTCCACATGTGTTGCTCCTACTAATGAATGATTTAATCAATCAGGGTTTATTGCAGAATGATTTTAGGAACCCTTAACAAAAGCAAAATGACTAAAATAGCTAACATTTCAATGTTCACAATATAATTTGTTTAACATAAGGATAAGATCATTACCATAGTTTAACAAATTCTGTAATTCATGTCTTATAAATATATTAATATCAAAAGTTTGCTGTAATTGTTTATAAAGAATATAGTGAATGTTATGTAGTGATATTTGATCAGAACTTGTTATTATGCTGTGGTGCTATGGCTATTTATCAGCAATTCTACAGGATTTCGCCAAAAACAAGATTTTTGCAACATGTAACGAAAATTAGCTAACAATCGCATTATTGTTGAGAATGACATGCTTAAGTAAAAGTCTTAAAAATGACCAGTTTACAGTACATGCAACCTCGATGCACATCTGGAATATAGATGAACAGCAAGCATTTGGTATCAGTTTTCCTAATAATTCTTGTTGGTAGTATGTTAGAAATAATTGTCTGTAAACTCTGAAGAGATTGTGTGGACTGCTAGTAAATCATTTGTGAATAGAGTTTGAATAGAGCATATTTGCATATGCTTTCTATATTTTGCATATATTTAATAAGACATACATTGTCCTAAGGACTAGTGACATGGATAATCTTGATAACCCAACAAGCTAAATTTAGACCAGAGTGTCATATGGTGCAACCATGTTGTCAGTGCTGTCAGTCACATCTGCGCTGGATGCAATTTACTTGCCTTGAGTGTGTTAAACCCTCATCATCAAAACATTGAGCAGTGCTGTATTTGTTACGTAAAGGCTTAGCATTGTGAGTGCAGGCCAACAAGAGTATAATTAGTGATCGCCTCATCTGCGGCGTACGTGCAGGTTTGAGTTTAGCTGTTCCCGGATCCCAATAATAAGATTACAGTTAGAGAGCCACAGGTTCACCTCATTAACAGAGAAAGCCTTATTGATGAACATTACTCAATCTCGTTTGAAAGCAAGACTGACCTGAGTGCCCTGTATTAACGTCTGTAAGCATGACATCTTTGTGTTTAGTCAGGCGTTTTCAAGCTGTTTAACTTCTGCTGAACAGAAAAATGCATTGGTCGTCTTACTCTGTTAAGGCTGTAACAATGATTTATTATTTTTTCCTTTGTGATGTACTACAGAAACACAGAAATGTGCCATAGTTAAAATATCCCAGTGCTTATTAACACACTATAGGGCAACATATTAAATATGAAATAAAAAAAAGAAAGACAATAAAGCATAACCTGGTCCTTAATGCAGATGGAAAGCTTATTTGCCCAGGAATGTTAAAATTTGTATAATTAAAAGATATTATACAAACTACGAGCTGCCCTTTTAATCACTCACATTTATATGTCATATATTATATTCTCACACATTACTATTAAAGTGACATATAAGACATTAGCCATGAGCTACATATATCTGCCATTATATAAGTATTGTGAACTACAGTACAGAATTATTACAAATAAGACAAAAAAAAAAAAAAAATCATATGCAAAACAGCACGATTGTGCAGTCACGCACTGTTCCAGATCATATTTCTTGAATAACTGCCTTTTATATAGAAGGAAATGTCATTCATGAAAGGATATAATCATAGATAGATATACTTTTAATTGAATTGACTATCATGTCTGAATTTAAATGTGTCTGGTAGTAATTATAAGGCCCCCAAAAAAAGTTCATATATATATTATATACTGTATATACTTTATATTTTTCTCTTCATTGTTTTTACCACATTTGTGCTAATACATGGTTTATGCCTCACTTTAAATTCAGATGAGAGATTAACTAAACTCAATCTAGTGATTTGCTGTGGATAAACATGACTGTGTTGAAAGAAAGTTCTGGCTACTGTTGTGTGAAAGCCTTTGAAATTGTTGAATGGTTGAAATGCTCAATAGGGGCATGTGATTTGTATTAAAAGTCACCTTTCTTCCATTTTCTATTTGCAGCAAATGACGTTGCAGCTAATGATGGCCGTCGGGGCAGCAGTAATCGGCTCCTTACAGTTCGGCTACAACACAGGAGTCATTAATGCACCTCAAGTGGTAAGCACAGCCCATTTACTGTACATCAAATCTTTCTACATGAACAGTTTTAATCAGGAAAAAAAATTGTGGCTCCCGAATGACGCAAAAGACAAGAGTTTGCCATGTGGCAGGTGATGACAAGTTTGAATCCCATCAATGCAGCTGCCACAGCAATCCATGTCAGAGTGTTAATGGAGCAAAATTCACAGTGATCTCTGGTGTGAGTGACAGCATACGCTCTCTTTTCTTTCACTCTCTCTCTCTCTCTCTCTCTCTCTCTCTCTCTCTCTCTCTCTCTCTCTCTCTCTCTCTCTCTCTTTCCTCTCCAGTCACTCACAGCAACACTAGACACTCGTTAGCATCTGTGGACTAATGTGTGCAGAAGAATGTCGATAGCACTTTCCTCTGAGTGAGTTACTGTGACCAGCATTACTGTAGTAGCATTTCAGAAACATGCATTTGGCTGGCTTCACATGTTGCAGATGTAGCCTGTTAGTCTTCACCCTTCCCAGCTGGTAGTCATCATGTAATAGGAAAGATCTTACGGGTAGGAATTAGCAGTTGACCATTGAAAGTGGGGGAAAATGGGGGAAATACTGGAAAAACATAATCAGAGATCATGCTATTTTAATCTTAAGTGTGAATAACTTCGCTATTATAAGAATCTGGATATTTAAAAAAAATTATACTTGAATTGCCTTTTGTTTCACACGATAAATTTGCTTATTACAATCATTTGTAAGTGGATGAATTCCAGTGGTTTGCTAGTTGGATAATATCATTTGAAAGGGAGTTTCAATTAATAGAAAAGGCCTTCAAGGACTGAAAATCTTTTTTTTTTTTTTTTTTTTTTTCATTTCCTGTTAAAAATAAGGTTGTAATGACTGGCTTTAGCTGGAATGCTAATGCAAAATTTGGCCTGTCTGTAATATTAATAAAAAATTCTCTCAGATGTACGCCGACTTAACAGATAATATTGTAGAAATGCAAGACTTACAGATTCACAATATATTTTGAAATATAATTATTATAAATTTGGGGCATTGTTTAATTATTCTATTTCTACACAAAAATACAGATTAATGGCAGAAAATATGTCAGCATTTAATTTAAATTCGATGCTGGAAGGTCAAGCTTCAAGCAGGCAAGCTTCCTTGTAATTTAGGGCCACTGATGCCACTTTATCAGTGTGGACTCAAAGGTCACACAAAGGGGGATGAAATGTCAGCTTGTGCAGAATATATTTTCTACTAATGAAGATGAAAGAAAAAGTTCTATGAAATCTTGAAATTTAACATTTACCTCATTTATAAGTACAATCGTGAGTCTATAGTAGCCCTGATTTTGTTCAGCAGCTATATAAAGTGTTCCCTTTCTAATCTCTCATAGTTGACCAGTTTGACCAATCAGGTCTGGACTAGGTCTTGCATTGAAGTCTGACTTTCACAGACAATCCCTTTGAGTTGTCATGTGTTTGGCAAAAAATAGGGTTAGTGTGGAGTCTGACTCCCTCTGCTGACAAAGAAATACGGCTATGACTGGTTAATAATCAATAATAATCAATAATTAAAAAAACTCAAATTTAACCCCAAACCAAAATATTAAAACACAGAATTATTGCCTTGTTTCTACTTACGTATTTAAATACATTTGAAAATGTACATATTTGTGAATATAACATATTCACAATTATTATATATAACATTCTATTTCTACACAAAAAACACAGATTAACGGCAGAAAATATGTCTTAGCATTTTATTTCAATTCAATGCTGGAAGGTCAAGCTTACATATTCACCATTTACATCCATCCATTACATTTTAATCATGACCAACACATATAGTAACACTTTTGTTTACTGTTTGCTTTAAACCTCCAGCTTAATTGTTTATAAAACATTAATGCAATTAATCTAATTTCAGTATTATAGTCTTACTGAAATATAATGGATTTGGCAACACTTGTTCCTGCTATAGAGTTTATTTCTAATCATAATGTTCTGATTTGTACCCACTGGCCATTTTAATAAGAACACAAGTGCCGCTCTTTATTCATGAATGATTTATTCAGCCAATCGTGTAACAGCTACACAATGCAAATAAAGTTTAACTTCACTGGAAGCTTCACTTGGCCAGTGTTGGTGACCCTGTGCCCACTGTAGCCTCAGATTCCTATTTTTGGTTAACAGGAATGGAACTGGGAATGTTATTCTGCTCACCATGGATGTAAAGAGTTACCATAACCAGTAACTCGCTTAACTTCCCCATTCTGAGTTGCATGATTTAATGCATTGGACAGTTAAAGGAATGTGCACGTGAATAGGCATTCCTAATTAAGTGTCCAGTAAGGTCTCATTAATTTCACATAACGTGACTTTTTAATAGCTCCCTTGTTTAGATGTATTGTTCACTGATTACTTTACAATTGCAGATCATCGAGGAATTTTACAATGAGACATGGAATGCTCGGTATTCTGAACACATCCCTCCAAACTCCCTCACGACTCTCTGGGCCGTTTCTGTCGCCATCTTTTCTGTAGGAGGTATCTTCGGCTCTTTCTCCGTAGGACTGTTTGTCAATCGTCTGGGCAGGTGAGATTTCATCTGTGCAGTTCACTGGTACATCACTGGTACTGGTTCAGTACTCATCTCTCCTTTGTCTCTCTGCAGGAGGAACTCGATGCTTGTGGCTAATATCTTAGCATTTGTAGCAGCTGCTTTAATGGGCTTCTCTAAGCTGGCTGCATCCTGGGAGATGCTGATCTTTGGTCGGCTTGTTGTGGGTCTTTACTCTGGTCTGTCTACAGGCTTTGTGCCCATGTACGTAGGCGAAATCGCTCCGACCGCTTTGCGTGGAGCATTGGGCACTCTGCATCAGTTGGGTATTGTAATAGGCATCCTTATGGCACAGGTAATGAAGGACTTTCCATTAAACCACCCATTGTGACTGTATATTCACAAAGACTTTCTCCTTAGTAGTAGAATGTATGCCACTCTATACACCCACTGCACCTTGTAAAGTGTTTCTGATTACTCAGTATCTACTTTTATTGCTTTTGTCATTTTCTGCAGGTCCTTGGAATTGAGTCTATTATGGGAAATGCAACAATGTGGCCTTTCCTGCTGGGCTTCACCTTCATCCCAGCCTTGATTCAGTGTGCCCTGCTGCCTTTCTGTCCTGAAAGCCCTCGCTTCCTGCTCATCATCCAGAATGAAGAGAACAAAGCCAAGACTGGTGACCTCTCCTTAAGCTGCTACACACCACTGTTCAATTACAACAAGCATACACATATTTAGCTGATTATTTAGCTGAAATGTACAAATGAAAATGTTCTGGTAGTTCTGAAGAAGCTTCGGGGCACTGAGGATGTTGGCGATGATATCCAGGAGATGAAGGAGGAGAGCAGGCAGATGATGAGGGAGAAAAAAGTGACGATCATGGAATTGTTCCGGTCTCCACTTTATCGCCAGCCAATTCTCGTCGCTATCATGTTGCAGCTGTCACAGCAGTTCTCTGGCATCAACGCTGTGAGTTTAAACTGTACACTCTAAAGCAGAGGTGTCAAACTCTGGCCCGGAAGAATCCCAGAATGCCTTGCCACTGTATTGACGCGTAGTCACGAACACCAAGCGCCCCTCATTCTCTGTTGACAGTCGTTAAAGGCAGGGTCTCCGATTTTTGAGAAATGCTTCAGAAAACTGAGTCGGGCTGATAATAAAAATCAAAACAAAAATCAAAACAAACGTGTATCCAATGAGCAGAAAGGGGCGGGGCTTGTCAATATGGGCAGAGAGAGTATTCAGTGCGCATGTGTGACATTAGCAGAAAGCGGTTTTAACATTGACATGGAGGATAAAACCAAAGAAAGACAGAGAAGAAAGACTTACGATAAGGCAAGAAGTAGGACGTGTTAATATAGGATCAGCTTTCCAGCGCTGGAGATAACTGAAGGACCAGGAAGTTGGCCACATATTCACAGATTGGAGTTTCCCGAGTCAATAACTCCTGAGCTAAACGCTGTTACTACACAAATAACACCTCTTTTCTATCGTAGTAATGTAGAGAGGCAGCTACAACTGTGTTTTGTGTAGTAACAGCATTTAGCTCAGGAGTTATTGACTCGGGAAAGAGCTCAGGAGTTGTTCCAAATCCTGTGTTTAAGCAAAACTAAAGTTTGTTTCCATATGAAAAAGGTTGAACATTACATATCAGTTAATTGCAGTTAATTTTTCAATAAATATTCAGTTTGGCCCGTGACTTTATCTCAGTTTTATATTTTGGCCCACTGTGAATTTGAGTTTGACACCCCTGCTCTAAAGCATAATCTGATCTCACATACATTTTGTACAATATACAGAACATTAATTACCTTAGGGAGTTTTCCTTTTCCACCATCATCTCTGGCTTGTTCATTAGATAAACAGTCCATTCTTAAAAGTGCTACACAATTAAGAAAAACTGAATTACATTACAGTGCAAACATGCAGTAAGCAATGGGGCATATTAATACTGCCAGTATGCACAAAAATAAATTGCAATGCACAAATAAATAAATAAATAAATAAATAAATAAATAAATATGCACAAATTGTGCAGCAAACATTATACACTTTTTTGTTTATGCTTTTTTTTTTGCAGTTATGCTGATATTCTTCTTCATTTATTCATGAATTCGTCGTTCACTAATTACTTAGTACTGTGAAGTAAAATGATGGAAGAAGGAGGCTGATATTACAGTTTGTTTCTTACCTAAGATGATTATAACCCTGTTGATTTTACTACATTGTAGGTATTTTACTACTCTACTAGCATTTTCACGAAAGCAGGAGTGGCTCAGCCGGTCTATGCAACCATTGGTGCTGGAGTCGTGAACACTGTATTCACCGTAGTCTCTGTAAGTTTCATTTACATTTCCTTTGCTGAAGTTCATATACAGTAGACCTTTGAGTTGTTGATTGAGTTACAAGGATTATTTCAACTTTACTAGCTGGAATGTGCCAATCTAGCTTGATTAGCTGTTAAAAGAAGGTTCATATGAAGTTTGTCTTATCGGATGCAACGTCTCACACTGCAGCTGTTTGTGGTGGAGCGAGCAGGACGAAGATCTTTGCACCTCATTGGGCTAATGGGAATGGCTGGGTCTGCTGTTTGCATGACCATTGCCATGGCACTGACTGTGAGTGCATATTTTCTGTTTATTTTCTCTACTTTTACTCCTAGACTTTTTTCCACTACTTTTTCTTTTATCGCTGTGGTTTAAACTAATCTCAGGAAAAATGGTTACAAATGTGTTGCATAAGTGTTAGACGATGTTGAGGTTAATCCCTACAAAGCAAAATTTATTTTAATGTCTAGTTAAAATATGTTCATTTATGTACTACATCAACATAGATAAATTTATGTTTATATCATAGTGCCAAGTTCTCAATTCTGTTTCTGTTTGTATTCCCTATAACTGACAATAGTGCCAGCTGCAAGTCACAGGTTTAAACACTGCCTAGCCAAAAAAGTCACACACTCAATTTCCTGCTTTAATCACTGCACAAATTTGTTGCAGCTTGTGCAAAGTCACAACATTTGTTTCCATCCAGTGTTGGATTAATTTCTCACTAAGATCTTGTATTGATGATGGGAGAGTGGGATCTCAGTGGGGTTAATGAGAGTCCATGTATAATGTCTCATGCTCCCTAAACCGCCCTCACAAATTGAGTCCATTGAATCCTGCCGTTGTTATCTTGGAATATGCCCATGCCATCAGGGAAGAAAAAATCCACTGATGTAAAAGCTGGTCATTCATTATAGTCAGCAGACCTCATTTCTTTGGGCACTAAAAGGTTACTGAGCCTAGACTTCACCTACTGAAACAAGCCCAGATCATAACCATTCCACAGGCTTGTAAAGTAGACACTAGTTATGACAATTGGCATCACTTCATCCACCTCTCGTCTTACCCTGATAAACCCATCATGGTACATCATTTTTCAAATGTTCCAGAGTCCAATCTTTTCCAATTAGCTAAACAATAAGCGGGTTTCCTCAGTGTGTTTTAGCCTAATCCACTGAGTTCTTTTTGCATTGTGTGTGACAGTGTTCTTACTTTCACTATTAAACATGAGTTCTACTGTTGTCTTTTTTTTTTTTTTCACGATTTGATTTTATAATTTTGGCAATCTCATCAGTTTTCTTTGCTTGATGCAGGCCAATAATCTGACCCTTCTAAAAACATAACATTTCTACGACCGCAGGATATGTCTTCTGACAAACGAGAAGCTACTCACAGCATCAGTTAGAGTGAAATAACTTGTTGCTCACTGAAACATATTAATCAATATTTGCTTAGTTATATCCAGGTGGTGACTGGTTTTTGGCCAGTCACTGTATTAATCTGCTCAGTTTAATCTACTATTGTTACTTACTTTACTTATATAGTATAACACATAAAATCAGCACTTTATATATGAAAGAGTTGAAGACTGAATAAGGTGAAGATTCATTTAAATAAAATTTATTAAAGGAATTTCCAGTATAAACTGATGGAAAGTCCAAGATCTTGTTTTTTAATTACTGAAAACGTTTTTTGTTGTATAAGAAACATAAAAAACACTCTGGGAAATTAACACAATATTAACTTTCATCCAGACTGTCGTTTCTGTAAAAATGCCACTGTTGATTGTCTTTTACTGCCCTGCCCATTTTCATCTATTCCTTTCTAGGAACAAGTCCCGGCCCTTTCATATGTCAGCATTGTCGCTATCTTTGTTTTTGTGGCCTTCTTTGAGATCGGACCTGGTCCAATTCCATGGTTCATCGTGGCTGAACTTTTTAGTCAAGGCCCCCGACCTGCTGCTTTCGCTGTGGCCGGTTTCTGCAACTGGACTGCCAATTTCATAGTAGGAATGGGCTTCCCGTATGTGGAGGTATAAAAAAGTGAACAGAACTGTTGTTTTTTTGTGTATGTACTTTATTAGAAGTGTCACAACTAATCATATCTTGTGTTCTTTTGTTTAGCAACTGACAGGCCCGTATGTCTTCATCATCTTCACCGTGTTGTTGCTCATTTTCTTCATCTTCACCTACTTCAAGGTGCCTGAGACTAAGGGCCGGACATTTGATGAGATCGCAGCAGGGTTCCGGCAGAATGCGGGCTCCGGTGCAGAGAAGTACGGCCCACATGAACACAACATTCTGGGCGCAGACTCGCAGCTTTAAGCTCTGCGTTTTCCTCCCACACTGCCTAAGTGGCGCTCTATAAAGCTCTGATAACATACTGTAGAGTGTGCTGCAACACCCACTTTCAGATAGATGTGTTTGTCTATCGACAAGATAGGAATCCTGTGACTGCCTCCTGTTTGTGTGTCTCTTTTTATTTCTTAGAGCAACGAGAGTAGCATCTTTGTCTGCCATTTGTGATTCTTTTATTTTTTTTAACAATTGCACTGTCACTGTGCGATCACTGACCACTTGCATTGCCTACTGACACAGATGTACACATTGGATACTCAACTGCATAACACTGTTGTTTATTTATACTATTCCATCTGTCTGAATTTATCTTGACTTTTTAAAAATTCATTTTAAAAATTCATTAATGTGGGCTAAGACTGTGCCTATTAAGAAGTTAGTTATAGCAGTTCCATCATCACTACACTGTGCGCAAGCTTCAGAATCTGAATATCATTGATGTGATATCAGTGAAATTCATCCATTCTTCTGTTCATCCCGAATAAGCACTTTATCATGGTCAGGATCATGCTGGATCCGAAGACTATCACAGGAACGCTGGGTCTTGAGAATATGTTGAGAATAGATCTTGGATAAGAATCCTGTCTATCACAAGGTAACATCCACACACACACACACTCATTCACAGCTGGGGTAATTCACCTACCAGCATGTTTTAGAAGATGTTTTAGCTTTCTATTCATTCATTCATTCATTCATTTTCTACCACTTATCCGAACTTCTCGGGTCATGGGGAGCATGTGCCCTCAGTCGTCATCGGGCATCAAGG
Organism: Tachysurus fulvidraco; assembly: GCF_022655615.1. NCBI lineage: Eukaryota > Metazoa > Chordata > Actinopteri > Siluriformes > Bagridae > Tachysurus > Tachysurus fulvidraco. Next base: position 13,285,821 of record NC_062540.1, read on the forward strand.
CAAGATACACCCTGGACGGAGTGCCAACCCATCGCAGGGCACACACACACACACTCTCATTCACTCACGCACTCTCATTCACTCACGCAATCACACACTACGGACAATTTTCCAGAGATGCCAATCAACCTACCATGCATGTCTTTGGACCGGGGGAGGAAACCGGAGGACCCAGACGAAACCCCTGAGACACGGGGAGAACATGCAAACTCCACACACAAGGCGGAGGCGGGAATCGAACCCCCAACCCTGGAGGTGTGAGGCGAACGTGCTAACCACTAAGCCACTGTGCGCCCCGCTTTCTATTAATTTTTACTAATATTACTAATTTGAGTTTTTAAATTTATTGGCAGATATATTTTCTTGTTTCAAGAAATAAATGTAAGAAATTAGTGAAATTATGAATTTGACAAGAAATGTCAAGACGTGGACTTGATTTCAATGGTTTATTGATTTATTGTTCAGGACGTTTTTGGTGAAACATTTCATTTTGTCAGTGGAATTTTATGCATTCTAAAATTTTGTCAATTTATTCTAATCCCTAAAATGTCTGTAAGATTTTATATTACATGCGTGTAAATTTATAACACAAACTATTGTCATTTTAATTACATTGTCCTAACAGTAGCCTCAGGTGCAATACTGAATGAATAATATTGGCACCAGCCTCCGTAAAAGAGAACCTTTGGATTTGATCCATCAGTAGAACTAGTTTTGTTGTCAAACCATTCCACCACATTTACACAAGTTAAAACAGAATGTACTTTGAAACCAGATTTATTCATGAGGAGGCTGTTCAAAAACATCTATACTGGCTTATACCAAAAAATTGGGATACTGAGTTTTATGCTATTTACTTTTTAAAACCCACTTCTCCCATCTTTCATGAATTGAATAAAGTCCAAACATTTTTTTTCTCTGCTGCTGTCTAAATGAGAATATTTCTCAAACATTCTTTAACGTCTTTAACGACTACCACCCTCAGCTTCACCCAGTTGATGAATTTGCATTTACTTAAGTTCAGTCCAGCAGAAAGATACTGACTTTGACATAGAAGCAAAGCTTAATGAATTTATTTTGTGACATTATATTTGAAAGCCCTCTGTACGTTTGGTAAATCTTATGACAAGGTTAAACCATGGGTTCTGAATGCTACAAAACTACACATGCCACTGTGAAGCTGAAGTCACTCTCTCTTTGCTTTTCTTTGTTTTTTTTTTTTTTGTTTTTTTTTACTCATTTGGACCAGGCACCTTTTGCTCCATGTTTCTGTAGTCTGAGTTGATTGTTTAGTTTCTATTTCATTTCTTTCTGCCAGACTTGTATATTTAGAAGAATAACCCCACTTAACTGATGTAAAAGTTCCACACATTTAATACACAAATTATATCATATATATATTTATATATATATATATAAATCTATAACATTATATATATACTTTTTTTAATGTGCATTTATTACATTTGATATCATTGTTTATTTATTGCACATTAGACCTCACTGTGTGTAATATGCATCTATAAATGTTTAAGCACAACCTTGTGGTATGTGTTTTCTTATTTCAATTAAATATTTCGTATTTATTTTTGGACATTTTATATGCTTTGACTTTTACCCTTCCACAGTTTTAGGATATACTGCACAAACCATTGAAGATTCAGTACTGCTCAAACAGAGTGCTTAAAGAAATTAGTATTAACAATAAAAAAGAATCACATTACATGCTGTGTATGTACAGAATATTGAAGGATATAGGAGCAGGTTTATGAAGTTTAACAATGTGCCTATATACAGAAAAGCAATAAAATATGAGTTTTAAACAGTGTGGTGTCTCTTATTCATACATGAAAAATTCGAAATGATTTCGTACATCACCTAATATTAACAATTTTTTTTTTTTTTACCAGAAAATGGAATTTGAGCCAGTTCCCATGTTCAGCATCAAATTGCTTTGTCAGGTCACTCCACAGTGGTGGTTAATGGCTCAACTGAAAGCAGACACTGGGGGCAATATTTTTGTAGAAAAGTTACTAAAAAAAACAACATTTTTTCCAGACAAATGTTTCTATCTTCAAAGTGCATGAATTTGCTTGTACCTAAAATTTAAAGGCCCTATCTTAAACCAGTGTGTAATGTTATCCTAACAGTGTGGTAAAAGCCTCTCACACTGAAAGCCAACAATCTCCTCATTAATTTTATATCAGACTTGCAGCAATAAAATAATGAATTTTATATTGATTAAAAATATCTGAGAAGTTGATTTCTATTCTGCCAGTGAGTACTGGTAAAAATGTTAATATATATATTAATATATATATATTTTTTAAAAATACAACAAAAACAATTATATTAAGAAGACATGAATTAAACAGTGTTTAATCAGTATTATTTATAAAATAAAATGGATTAATTAACATTGGGAAATTCAGTGTTAACGAACATTTGGGAAATTTAAATAGTTATATATGCAATGTAGTTATATATAAATATGCAAAGTTAGTTCAATGTTTGTATTTGAATCATTTTCAAGATTTACCAAACTACCAAACTTTTGTCATGTAAATTGTTTCATGAAACACCTTGAAATCATGGTTTAATGGGGTATTAATGGATATTACAGTATGTGCCTTACAATCTGTTTTTGCGAAGCAGTGGGGAAAAGGTAGACTGAAATACATAAAACACTACCTACTGAGCATGCACTTAGTAGTACTTACTTAGTCTTCACTTCATATGATGTTAGAGATTGTTGCTGATGTTTAGTCCTACAATACGGTCTTATGTTATTCTGATACTGCAGGAAATATATTATAAATTAGTATTAATAATATAGTGGTATGATTATCATGTAATCTGTTTATGCTGAATTTATAATTTATTAAATATTTGTTGTGAATAAGGATATTGATTTTCTCAACCATGTTATGAGGAATTTAAAAAGGTTTTCCTTGACAAAAAGAATGTAAGCTTTATAGAATGTAATATAAACATTTTCCTTTCACATGTAGATAGTACATGGAATGCCTGGAATGTGGAAAGCCTGTCTCAATATATAACAAATCACAGTACTTGGGAAACTACAGTATACATGATGTAATGTGTAATATTCTTTTTTTAGTCTAGGAATTAACATTGAAACAAGCATGAATATATGTTTTTTCCCTTGTGTTATAAATTTAAAGTTGTATGGTTTGAACATATTAATGAATGTTTGCAATTAAATGTAAAAGTTTTACTTACATATCTTGCGTATATTATCATTTAAGACAGGAAATGTTTACACTAAAATCTACCCAAAGGGGGCAGTATTACTCTCTGTTAATCCACAACTAATCCCAGCATAGTTCAAAATAGGGCACTGAAACTCCATTACAATAGTTTACAACAGTCACAAGGTTCCAAACAAAAAAATTAAGAAGAAAATTACAGTATACGCAAAATATTTTAATACATTCTCCAGTGCTGGATTTTCCACACAATCTGTAAAATCTAATATGGTTAAACGTATTCTAAATAAAACTCCTGAATTCCAGGCTATTTAAAACGCACGCACGCACGCACACACGCACACACACACACACACACATATATGTTTTTTAAATAGTCTGGAATTCAGGAGTGTTTTATTTAGAATGTATTAAAATATGTTGTGTATATCAAGAGTATTCATATTAAACTTTCCTCATTATACATATGTACAAAGCAGTCCATAATGCCAAGGTAAAGGAGCAATTCTCCTAAGATAACAGGAAAGAAAAGAACCAGAGGTTAACTTTTAGTGGAATAATAGATACAGGTTTCACAGAAGAAACTCAAAAAGCAGGATAGGAGCATCATGGCTTTTAAAGCAACATGACTTCCTTCAGTTATTTTACTTAGAATCACAGACCTGAGACTGGGGAACTGTTTACAGAATAATAAACACATTCCAAACTAGTGCACATTGTGCTGGGGATTAACTAGACATCTGTGAACTCTAGTACGTCTGACGTAAAACAGCACACAGTTCAATAACCTTGCTCAACAGCCAATTACTTTCTTGAACACTGATCCCTCTATTCCAAGGCTTTATACAGATGAAAAGCTCAAGTACGCTTGATGCGACTAGGCATCAAAGGATCAAAGTCAGATTTGAAGTCGACAGATGAAAAAGAGAAGAGTGCTGTCTGTAGCCTCTTTTTCCACTGCTTGAATACATGCAGTAATATGCAAAAGTTCCCTGGAAGATGGTGATATTAGATGAGAGGGTTATAATCCAAAATGTCTATCAGTAGCTTGCACGTAAACTATTAGGGTTAAGCAAAACCTTATATGTTGATCTCTCGGGATATAATAATAATAATAATAATAATAATAATAATAATAATAATAATAATAATAATAATAAGAAGAAGAAGAAGAAGAAGAAGAAGAAGAAGAAGAAGAATCATCATCATCACCATTTGTAATTTTAAAATTTGCTTTTTAAAGATTTAAGTTGCAGTGTTTCTTACACAGAAGAAACTCAAAAAGCAGGATAGGAGCATCATGGCTTTTAAAGCAACATGACTTCCTTCAGTTATTTCTACTTGGAATACACACATACAAAGACACACACATTTAAGGTGATACAGTAGGGAGCAGCAATAGCGATTTTCACTCAGTGAAACAAATACTGGCTCCAACAAGAAGACAATTATTTCTAACATACCCAACCTGAACTAAAATCATCTAACAGTTCACAGTTCCTTGGTTTAAATATTATTGACTATGTTGTTAGGTATTAAATAGTCTTGAGCGCATGTAAAATGGGCTAAAAATATTATGTAATATTATATTAGGCTATCATCTGCCTTAAAACATTTTTTAAAATTATTCTTTTAAAAAGTCAAAAGAAATGTTTTTGTCCTAAATTTAGCATACAACTGTATTTGGAAGGAATTCATTTAGAAACTAAAGCTTCTACCAAGTCCACATCCAATGGCCATTCTTTAACACTGATTAGTAGAACATCTGGAGTCCTGTTCCCTTTTAATGAAATGACAAATGGATGATTTCAATTCATCTCCTTATAAAAGTTTTTACCACATCACTGTTTAATTCTTCATTCTGATTAACCAGGAGGTGTTAATTAACTTTCGATTTTTGATTTTACTAATGAGTCTGTTCTTATAGTAACAGTTTATATACTGTAGAGACTTTTATACAGTACCAGAAGCTTGACAACAGTGGATAATAATCAGATGAAACGTGGTAATGCTTTAAAAATATGCATGAAAGATTAAGGTTAAAGGTTTAAACCTAATAGGAACAGTGCTGGTGAATAATTAGGTAATAGATTAGGCTGAATAATGTGTCTTTAAATTGTTTTTTTTTAATTATTATTATTTAGCCATGACACTTGAGATGGATGAGACAAGCAAAAAAGTGTGGTGTGTCTCATCCAAGACCTCTTAAATTTGCCCCTTTGAGTGTTTCAGCTGGAGAATACTTGACCTAGATTTCTGAGAATTCTCTTCAGACTGGCCTTCATGGCTCTACGCAGCTCTGATGATCATCTATCAGCTCAGATGATCACTGATGAAGAGGGCTTTATTAGCATTATATCTCGGGAATTACGAGCGCAGAGGGATACAAAGAGGAAGTTGTGGCACTTTTGATGTGAGAGGATTTTGTTAGTAAATTTTAAGGCATTGTGAAGCCACTTTGGACTGTGTTTTAATATTATTATTTACTACAATGCTATAATCTAATACACAGGAAGCGTATTCTCACATGATGAAAATGAAAGTACAGCAGATTAGATCTGAGCATTCTTCTAGTGAAAAGTCTACTTTAGTTCTTTTTTATTTGGATACTCATTAGATCCTATTTTTATTCCTGTTACTGATATTATGTTTGTTTGATTCAAGTGTAGGTTTAGCATCAATTATCTGCATTAATGATTATTATGATAGTAAATTGAAGGTCCTCACAAGTACAGCAAACAAATTTGTGTGTGTGTGGTGTGTGTGTGTGCGCACACTTTAATATTTGATACTAGTTTAATATTCATAGCACAGAAAGGGAACAGACTGTCCTCTCTCTCCAGGCTGGATTCCAGCAGAATAAAAATGGCTTGTAATTAATTACAGTATAATATAAAATATATTCAGCGGTGTATAAAGCTGCATAGCAGCAGACTCATCAGACCTCTGTCCACTACTGACTACAATGGACTACATGTTAACAACAAAACTAGACCAGTGAGCAATGGTAAAAGGTGGAGTGCTACAGTAGGTGCGAGTATGTTGTAACCTGAGAAAAAGATGGCCTATGGTTGGACTATGGGAAGAGGGCAAGTTGGCATATGCAGTGTAATTCTCTGCTACAGTATGTTTTGCTGGAAAACCTTGTTTTCTGCCATTCGTGTGAATGTTACTTTGACACATACCACTTACTTATATATTGCTACAGACTAAGTATACCCCTTGTGGCAGTGGATAATGCACCCTGCCAAGCTGCAGGAGATGTTCAAGAACCTCAAGGTATTGACTTGGCCTCTAAATTCCCTTAGTCTGTTCATGCTTTTTTGGTATTTGTTGGACAAACATGCCTTGCCCCCATTAGTAGGACATGAGGGTTCAATAAGTGGTTTGATGAGGATTCAAATTATTTAAATCATATTCCATGATCTTCACATTTACCAGATTTAAACCCATTTGAACACTAATGGAAGATTCTGGAAGAATCATAAAAAGGGAATATCTTTTTTTTGAAGAATGTTCTTCAGTTCTCCAGTACAGATTTAGAAACGTGTTGAATGAGCGTGGCTCCAGGGGCTGAGGAAGCACTTTAATATAATCATATAATATAATCAAGGTACAGTGAAGCTGCTTTGTTGGTATTGTCTCTAATATGTCATTCATCTATATATAGCTAAAAACAGTCAAGTAATCATATTTTACAATACAATCTCATTACATGTCTCAGCAATATATGGAATAATGCTATTTTATTAAAATTTAAAATAGCTATTTCTCAAACTGCAGTTGTCAGTAATATCCTATAGAGCTTGTTCTATATACTCTCCAAAGACTGTACAGTAGATGTACTTAATTAGATTACTAATTTATTAGCTTTGCTTCCTGTAGCTCAATAAACCATGTATGTATTTTTGAGTGATCCCATGCCATAAATCTGCAATTACTCTGGCCTTGTAGGGAAGATCTCTCTCTCTCTCTCTCTCTCTCTCTCTCTCTCTCTCTCTCTCTCTCTCTCTCTCTCTCTCTCTCTCTCTCTCTCTCTCTCTCTCTCTCTCTCTCTCTCTCTCTCTCTCTCTCTCTCTCTCTCTCTCTCTCTCTCTCTCTCTCTCTCTCTCTCTGTGTGTGTGTGTGTGCCAGTGAACTTTCCTCTCCTGTCTTTTTCTATCAAGAATTCATGCTGCAAATGCTTTAATTTTTCATAAAATATACATAAGCACAGGCAGGGCTATCTTGGAAAGGATGGTCTACAGCAGCTCCCAGTTACGAATGAACGTGGCTCCGGTGGCTGTAGAAGCACTTCACAAAATCAAAAAAATTTTCAGCATCATCATGTTCCAAAGATGACATCAGTCAGTCAGCTGGAGACCTACAGTACCTCAACTGACCCAGTGATACAATGGAGGTACTAAAGTCCTTCTCTGCAGAATGCCACATCTCATTGAGACTTAACATTCCGCTACCAACCTGTTCAGCACCGCAGGACTGATTTTTACAAGCACTTTGAAAATCAGCTGCTTCTTGAAATATACAAAAACCAATGGTAATAAGGTTGTGTATTACAGTGAGTGGCCAGTTTGATATATACGGGTATATACAGTATGTATGTATATATATATATATACACATATATATATATATATATATACATATATATATATATAAATAAACATTTATATATATATATATATATACATACACACACACACACACACACACACACACACACACACACACACACACACACACACACACACACACACAACCTACTGTATATATACGCACATACAAGCTTTATAATTTTGAGTTGTTTCCTATAATCCTATAATCTAGGTTGTGGCCTACTGTAGGTAATGGCAAATATATGTTTTTTTTTATTCTTGTAAGCTTAGGTATTAATGTATTAATTGATGTGAGGTCCAGTAACCAGTGTGACACTAAAACAGGTGGTAGTAATAGCTACTTTTTCCTTAAGTACATGTCAGAGTCCATACTCCTGTACGTTAACTTGAAAGTGTGGAGAGGCCTTCAACTCTGCCAGAGTCTTTTTAAACACAAGTATCACTTCTACCTGAGTGAAGGATGTGTGTACTTTTGCCATTTCTGCTCCTCATACTTTAGAGCAGGGGTGTCAAACTCAAATTCACAGTGGGCCAAAATATAAAACTGAGATAAAGTCACAGGCCAAACTGAATATTTATTGAAAAATGAACTGCAATTAACTGATATGTAATGTTTAACCTTTTTCATATGGAAACAAACTTTAGTTTTGCTTAAACACAGGATTTGGAACAAACAGAGCTTGATATTACAAACACATAAGAAATTAAATTTGAAATAAGACACGTCAGTGATGTTCATTTCTTATTTAAATAAATAAATTACATAAATTACACAAATAAATAAATAAATAAATAAATAAATGAAATAAATGATGCCTCTCACTGTATCATTTTAAGTTCCTTTTTGAAGTGGATCTTTTCAAAAACCAACAACAAAACAACCAAAAATAATAATTTCATTCAATGAAAATCCAACTTTTTGAGTAGTGTCTTCTTATGTTATATTCCTTCGTTACAGACACGTTAGCTCCGTTAGCACACAAGACAAACAGGTCTGTCCTTTATATTCGTGAACAGATAATCTGCCTCCCACCTGTCTTGAAAGCTCCTACTGTCCATCTTTCATTTGGCCATTTTTGTGGAGGGTGGAATTAACTTGCCCGATGTGACTGTAACATGATTGTTAACGACTGGGTCTCCGATATAAAATCACCAAAACAAACACGCCCCTAACCCAAATGGGTCCCACCCCTGTATCGATAGCTCCGCCTACACATACATACGTAACCCAGGCGACTAACAGAAAGAAATGTGTCTTTATCATAGCTGAAGGGAAGAACAATACGATTGTAGATAAACAAACAAGCAAAACTGACACACAATCATAATCATGTAAAGGACAAAGGCATATATTAGTTCTGTGAAACAAAGCAAAACCAACGTTGCTCACCTATCGAGAAGGAAAAAAGCGCCTCGGCGTCTTAAGTAAAGTCGGCCACATATTCACAGATTGGAGTTTCCCGAGTCAATAACTCCTGAGCTAAATGCTGTTACTACACAAAACGTGGTTGTAGCTGCCTCTCTACATTACTACGATAGAAAAGAGGTGTTATTTGTGTAGTAACAGCGTTTAGCTCAGGAGTTATTGACTCGGGAAACTCCAATCTGTGAATATGTGGCCAACTTCCTGCTCCTTCAGTTCTCTCCAGCGCTGGAAAGCTGATCCTATATTAACACGTCCTACTTCTTGTCTTATCGTAAGTCTTTCTTCTCTTTCTTTCTTTGTTTTTATCCTCCATGTCAATGTTAAAACCCCTTTCTGCTAATGTCACACATGCGCACTGAACACTCTCTCCGCCGCATATTGACAAGACACGCCCCTTTCTGCTCAATGGCTACACGTTTGTTTTGATTTTTGTTTATTATCGGCCCGACTCTGAAGCATTTCTCAAAAATCGGAGACCCTGCCTTTAACGATTGTCAACAGAGAATGAGGGGCGCTTGGTGTTCGTGACTACGCGTCAATACAGTGGCAAGGCATTCTGGGATTTGTAGTATTAGCGGAGCATGCGGCTAGCTAGCTGTAATGCACATTTGATATGATCTCGCGGGCCAAATATAATTACACCAGAGTTTGACACCCCTGCTTTAGAGGTTTGTGTTGTTTTAGAGGCTACTGTACTTGGCACTCTCTACTACACTGCCAGCATATCTCTGTTCCACTTATTTCTCACAGATAATAGCAGCATGTCCTGACCTAACAAGGTGAGTTTCTCCTTTTTAGACAGTGACAATTTTGAGAAAATTTGTTTCACCCCTTTTTGGCCTTGTCCTGCATAGAGGACAGACGGATGTGCGCTTTTTACGTTTCTGTGCTGTGTTGTGCTTTAGGAAATAAAAAAGACACGAAAAAAGCTAAAAAGTCAGGAGGATGCAGGGATTATATTTGACTTTATGCAGTTCTTTTATGTCTCCTTTTCTGCCGGGAGGATTGGGGTGAAATAAATGATGGGTGTGTGCACCATGAGATGTGAGATGCTTGCTGGTGTGAACTCCGCCTGAGGCACTGGTCTTTGATGTGTGTTAAGGACTGGGTGTTGATCTGCGGCTTGGGGACTGCCGTTGAGTAAAAAGACATGGAAGGATCAATAGCTTTCATCATCTTACAAAAGCAGGCATTATGTCTGGAGGAAGACGGGAGTGGGATTCTGGAGGTAATTATTGTAACGGCTGTGAAATGATAAGAACATCGATTGTCGGCTATACAACAGCATGCTATATAGTCGACAATCAAAGTTATATAGCTGACGATCGATCCAGCAAGAGAAATAACGACAGTCATAATTTAATATAATAATTTAATAACTATGAAATTAAGAAGCTTAAAGTAACAAAAATGCAAATATGGGCTTTAATGGTGTGTGTAACAATATGAATCATGTAAAATAAGATATACAGTATACTTGCTCATTGTCTAGAGGTAAAATGTCTTATTTACAACACTGAGCACATAAAAGGAAACATACAGCCAGCTGTGCAAAAGCTATGCTAAAAAAGCTATATGTTTTCAGTTTTATTCATGATGCTATTCATATTTCACATAAATTATTCATCAGTTTAATAAAAGACACAAAATTGTGCATTGTGATTAGAGTGGTCATATTATAGGTGCATGTAGTTCTGCAAGAAGAGAGAATATAATATACATTAAAGGCAACAAAAGAAGGCACAGCCAGAGGATAAGCATTACAATTATGTGTCCAATTATAAGCTGGTGTGTCTGGATACAGAACATGAGCCATAAAGACCCATGGCTGCCTGAGGGCAGAGATGATGCACCAGTGTCAGGTTTTGTTTTTACAGGACTTCACGTGCAGTTTGATTTCCATGTACTTTAGTGTGTGGTTGTTATAATGGCTGTATTAGTTTCATTTTTCAGTGTAACTAATCTATAGCTTCTAAGACAGCATAACGATTAGAGCTGGTGGTCAAAAGTCTTATGAGTGCATACATGACCAAAGCTCTTCATTCTATTTGCTATAATCATACCTGTGTTGATGTGAAGCTCTTTAACCACAGTCGTTGTAAACTAGACGTTGTAGACTTGTGTTAAAGATGTAAGGACTCACACCCAGTCAAGTCCATTCATATGAGCATTAACTGTTTAGTTTTGTGTTGTTTCCTGTAGTTCTTTATATTGGGTAGCACCATGGAAGCAAATGTTGTTTAATTTTAATGTGGACTTCAACAGCTGTGTATAATTAAAATGACAATAAAATCTTCTTGACTTGACTTGGTTTGACTTACAATGTAGCTTATGTTCACTGCTGGTTCAAAAAACATGATGCTTATTAGGATGTCTTCGTGTTTTTCCCTGCTCTGAATAACATCCATAACATGAGATATATTTTGCTCCTGATTCAGGATTGTTCATGAAAGAAAGAACATTTGCCATTTTGGTCCATAAACAACAGGACAATACAAGGATTCTCAAAACAGGACACACAGTAGTGTCATGATTAGCTTCATATTCTCTGGTTTGATCCTGAGCTCAGGTTACTGTGTAGAGATTCACGTGTTATCCCAGCGTCTGTTTGGTTTGGATTATCTATACTTAAAAAAACATTTCATGTGTGTTTTCATTTCTCGCTGTACTGTACTAACCTCTCCTTTAAAAACTCTGTGGTATTCTTAGACCATGAAAAAGCCATGGGGATGTTTTGGGAAGAGATTAAAAAGCTCTTCTGTAGGTTAATCTTGTGAAAGGTTCCTGGCAAAACTTTAGAAATGGAAATGTGAATTGTTCTTAGTTGTGTGGGTGTATAAATATGTGTGTAGATGGTAGCCATTCACTTCATATTGAGCATTTCCAGGATAGGCTCTGAATCCACCATGACCCTGATCATGATAATACAGTTAATGAAGATGAATGAATTAAAAATTTAAAATGCAATCTATCAATTATATCTTAATATAAAATAAAGCTTTGTATTAATATCCATCTTAATACTTTGCAGTGTATAATACGAAATAAAATCAATTTCAGATAATGGCTAAATGCATCTGATACAAATTTGTTAGAATTTATGATGGGCACATAGATACAGAAAGCTCTGAGCTTTGTGCTGAACGAAGAAGGTGTGCATTCCCAAAACAGATGGTGACCAGTTCTGTATGCAATGTGACAGCGGGATTTTATCTATTTATCTCTGATGAACTGCACCATTCTCATATTTGTTGCCCTGATGGGTTTTGACACAGCTGGGTATTGGCCTGTCATTAAAACAGCATGCAGACAAGTACAGAATACAGACTGACTGTTGGGTAAGATGAGATACACAAGGTTGCAAAAACATTCAGGCAGAATTCAATTCAGTTTTAGTTTCATAGCACAAATAAGCAAGAATCACAAGAAAAGATGATACTGTATAGAGATAGAAATGAGGAGAGGAACCAGACTTAAAAGGGATACCAGATTGCAGGAATGTGTGCATTATAGCACATTATATGCAGTTATATATAGACAAGGCAAACAGTACTAAATGTGAAAAAAGTATGGAAGGTTCAGTATTATATCACTTTATGAGTCACAGGAAGTCTACAGTATCCATTGTGAGATTATTCACTGAAGCCAAAAGGCATAAAATATTTTTAGGAAGGTTTGAGTCATAAGTACATAAAGCTTCCGCTGGAGCATTTGACTCCTGGTGCATTCCGCTGGAGATTTGACTAGGAATAAGGGAAAAAACCTAGATTCTCTATTATCAGTTTTCTTTCTACATAATTTAGTTCTCAATCATTTTACACTCTAATGTAAGTTTCTGGGTTTTTTAATAGCAGCGTATGCTTTCTTTTCGACTGTAAGCCTGTCAGCCTGTAAATGTGGAGACATTGGCAACGAACACTGCAAGAAAGAAACCAGCCTTTTGATTAAGAATAATACTCTGGTCCTTTTAAAAGTCATCTGGGCTTCAGTTGATTCAACCACACATTATATCCCATAAAATCTAAAAAATAATGGTTGTGAGTTACTTCTGTCTATTTTTCCTACCTACAGCCTCAGAAATTTAAATTGCTATAGGAAATTTTGAAGGCTGCTATTTCTCGAGCTTTTTTTCCGCAGTTTTGTTCAATAAACAATAACCTTGGAAAGCAACTTAAATATTTTATCAGTTGCAACCTCAGATACTAAAAATGTTTAATTATGGGTTCTTGCAGTTTCAAAAAGGAAAAGACCTATAGTCCAGTTTCATAATCTGAATAAAAACTTGATGCCATTTTCATAACAAACAAACCAACAAATTAATCAATTAATTAATTGATTAATTAAGTAGTTAGTTAGTTAGTTAGTTAGTTAATTAATTAATTAAATTAATTAATTAAAATCATTGTATATTTTCATGTGACTGGAATATTGGAAATTTATTTATTCAATTGAAGCTGAAAGAGAAGAAAGAGGTCAAACACAGACAAATAAATGTTTTGAATGTTTATGATATGTGAATTTGAGACTCCATCTGTAGGCAAAATATCTCTTTCATGGATTTAAATAATGTGTAATTGATTAAATCAGCACACAGATTTGAACACACAGTCACACCTCTTTATGCCATTCCTGGATATACTGTCTAAACATTCATATAATTTGTATATTATTTTTATATATACAGCATAAAATGTAAATATTCAGATTGTATATCCAGGACATACTTTATTCTAAATACCAGCTTATTACAGCCGGGTTGGGAAATAGCCGAATTTAGTAAAATATGTATATGTCTATTCTCCTGTGCTTCTTCAGAGCTCTTATTCAGAAGGCAATTCAATGAAAAAACTCATGTGACACCTCATTAACTGTAATTACATGCAAAGATTATCTCAGATCCAGATCAGTTCATTCTGATTGCAGATTTGGAATAAACAGGTTTTATGCCACGCAAAAAAAGAACACTATAAAATCTGGGTTAATCTGTATGTTAGTTGTAATCCAATCCTAACCTATACCTTTACATGGATGAAAATTTAGTGCACACTTCATAATAACCATAATAATAATCTACCATAATGTAGTTTATAAATGTATATGTGTATAATGTGTCCAGTTTATATGGCACCATTTTGCAACCTGGAAGTTAGCAATAGTATGCATTTCCTCTGTTTGTGCAAGACTTCCATTTAATTCAAAAAGTGCTTCCTTGTAACTGTAGTAAAGTAACAATAGGACTGAGAGTTATTTCTGTTCCTTGATGATGCCATTAATCTGTTTATTATTTTTGTTGTTCTTATATCTGCAGTCACTCTTGTTTCCTTATACAAAACTGTCTGTAAACTGCAAGAAACTCACAGTACAGTATGTTTGGATGCCTAAGTACATTTGCTCGCATTTTTCTACTTTAATGAAGTTTTACATAAAAAAGTTTTATTAAGGTGCAAGATTTTATTTAGCATTTTGTTAACTGTTAGTTCTGAAAAATAAGCGCAGATTTGACTTTGCAAGCTACCGTTATGAAAAATGTCACCTGAAGTAACTAAATCCTTGTCTGCATCAGCTGCTAATTTGGGACACTGGAGACAGCTGGGCTATCAAGCAACAAGTTTAATGTCAGTACCAGTTGACTTCAATCACACAGACTAGGCTGTTGCTGTGGCCCTTATTCCTCTGGTCCAGAGGTCCTATACTGTATCTTGGCTAAACCTGTTATGAAAAGAATAAAATCTCCTCCTCCTCCTCCTCCTCTGCCTTCTTCTTCTTCATCTTTTTCTATCCCTCTTCTTCTTCATCTTCTTCTATCTCTCTTCTTCTTCTATCCCTCTTCTTCTATCCCTCTTCTTCTTCTTCTTCTTCTTCTTCTTCTTATTATTATTATTATTATTATTATTATTATTATTATTATTATTATTATTATTATTATTATCCCTCAGAGCCCAGTCTTGATCACCTGTGTGATGTGAACATTACCGGAATCCCAGTATCTACATTACACAAGGTATACAGTACTATGCAGGTGTACAGGTGTTCCTAATAAAATGGACGCCGTGTGCATGCATTAATGTAGTGTCTAAACGAATTCATATCAAATATTTCAACTGCAAAAAAAAAATGTCTCGTTCTATTTGTTTATCAAATTATCCTGCACTAAGAGCGTTATTAATTTCGCTCGCGCGCAGCGGCGCCGGTAAGTCACGTGCGTCACCTCGGTGTAGACGGAGAGAAAGAGGAGAAGGCAGGAGTTAGATGTTAAAGCGAGAGACGAGCAGTTGCTCTGAAGCGCTTTCACCGCCGCACATCACATTACCTTCAGTTGGGGTTTTTTTTTAACTCGCCAGTTTCTACGGTTTACCGGAACAAGTCCAGATGTTGTGGTGACCAAAGCACACCCAGCTTCCAGCTGTTTCGACGGAGAGACAACCAGAAAGCCACAGCGGGACAAAGTAAGTCGCGATCAGCTACAAAACGACTTCCAGTGAGATTAAATGTTCGTCACTGAGTCTCCGTTAACGAGATGTGTTGCGCGAGCGAACGTACATTCTGTTATCTATATGTACTTTTGTTTTAAAGGATTTATGATCATGCAATAGCACAGACAATGCTTCTATAAACCACAGATTTCAGTGTTAGTCCATTAAGAAACAACACACTATAAATGCATTGATGCATAGAAAAGAAATTGCTATTAATTTTAACAACTAGGGTTTCATCTGATTAAAATGTTCTACAATTTGCATACTTAATAAAGCCAAGAATCTAAACAGTTACACAGTTATACAGCTGTTTATTTAACTGTGAAATCACTCAAGATGAGGTATGAAATAAATGTGCATATTTGATGCAATTTTTCAGTATAGAATCAAAGGTAAATACAAGAAGAATCAACATTTTGGGACATTTTTTTCCCCATAATATCCATCTAATTAGGGTTAGTAATGATTGCAGGTCATGAAAGGACCGATTTTGAAGAAGGATTTAAAGTACAACATGGTTTTATTGTGTTTCCTATCTAGTAAATGTGGCTTGCAAGATTTTTAACGAAAATTGACACTGATATCATAATGACCCATAGTCTGAGTAACTGGACACAAGCTTTTTATGGATATGGCTTGATGTAGCTATCTGAGCCAGGCACCTGGAGCTTAAATCCTTTTTCAAAGGTAATAAATTTCAGATCATGCTTTGATCACAAGTGGCTCACTTATGTACGTCGCTCTGGATAAGGGCATCTGGCAAATGCTGTAAATGTTAATGTAAGTGGATCAAAACATTGAAATTGAGACTTTACTGTAAAGCTTGGACAGTTTTAGTGATACAGTTTAAGATACGACATATTATAAATAACCTGAAAAATGATAGATGTTACCAAAATCTGCCCCTTCTACCGGTAATGTCTTTCCTTTTTCCAGATCCATTGCCAAAATGTACAAAAATAACACTTTATTATAGATCATGTGAGATTAACACTACAAGGATTGTGTATCGTTTTATATAAACACAGTAATAATTTAGATAGCATTCCCCTGACACTGCCTTAAAGCCCCCATGTTCCTCAGATGTTAGTGTTGGGTCAGCTCTTTGTGAGCCAGTCAGCTTGATTCCCTGCTTGATATTCACCTTTTCTCAATCACCCTATAAACTGCTACCTCCAGTTTTCAGTGGAAAAAGGAGACTCATACATTCATTACTCTGCCCATTCCATAGATCCTACCCTCTCAGTAATAAGAGATGGGACATTTTAGGGAGTGTTTTTTGTACTAAAACAGAAATGATCTACTCTGTGGGATCAAAGGCTACAGCAAAAATGATGCCAATGAAAGAAAAATAAAGCCACACGGCTGGCAAACAATATATTTTATTGTTCAGACTGTTTAGAAGCAGCTGATATTGAAAGCTAATTGTTTCTTATCAATCAACAAAAGGAAAGATGCCATAATGCATTAGGAACAGGCTGTGCTGTGTGGACTAGCTGTTTGAAACACCAACTGGAGAGAATTTGGCTAAAAAAATGTCTTCAGGGGGATATACTGTAGTAGTATTCAGACTGTTTGGAGGAACACTGGCACTACTGTAATGCTGCGTTTACATGGCCATGGTACACACAAGACTGCAAACTGAATTTTACAAGATTTTCATTTAAACAACATTGAGAAATTAAGGTTACAGCATTTGAAGCTCAGGCATTTGATACTCAACAATAAAAAGTGAAACTATTTTTTGTTACTTTTCATGGAATAGAGCTGCACATACTGTACAACTTTACACTTCTGTTATTTTTTTTTAATAGTCCAGCTAACCGCTGATAAAGGTGCTTGATCCGTTTTAATTGAAAATAATAAGATTTAAACTGACAATTGTCCTAATTTTTATTAAAGATAGAAATATATTAGTTATGTTGTATATGTGCAAGATCATGGTGCTATCATTAGGGTATCTTCTTTTAACATAAAATCAAATGCATAATTCAAAAAGGCAGCGAAAGGCAAAAGAGAAAACAAAAAGATATAATGTTTGATGTCTGAACTCAGATGGAGAGGTGTGTATAACGCTGTAGGGTTAATAATTATCAAATTTATGTGAACCTTTTCGACAAGGGCAAACCCAAATGTGTTTTCAATCTCCAGGATAAATTTGTTGTTTTCCCACAGCATATAAATTCAGGTCAATGGATTTCCCTCCAGGAAGCTGAAAGATCTGTGTGTAGCCGGCGGGCTTGCTAGTTTGATGGACATGCTGACAGTACCACCTCCACAGTACCACCTGAGCTCCAGGCATTTATCTGGAAACCAGATGGTACTAATAATCTGTCTTTACACCATGCACTGTGTCCATTACTAAGGCCATATCATTGGGGCTGCCCTCCAACTTCTGACGCAGTCTAATAAATCTTTCATGGCAGTTGAGCTTTGTGGTAAATTTAAAAATGCTAATCAGCTTGACATTTTGTCATTTTGTTGTACAGTATTTCCTCTCGCAATCATAATACAATGAAAGAGTATGTGGTATGTGCTTCACTCATGTGGTTTTCCTACCTTATCTTGGAGACGCAGTGCAATACATTACATTACCGTATGCAGAAATATTACAAGAGCTTCCGTTATTGTTTACATCAAACATCAGTATAATATCTGAATTTGACACTGAGATAGAGGCCTGGTTTGAGTAGTATCTGTAGATTCTCATGCAGTGTGTAGAGTTTATACAGATTGGTGCAAAGCAAAACAAAACAAGGTCTGAGGTGAACAAACATATTGGTTTAAGTTGATGTCTATGGAAAATCAAACAACCACTGTTTACAATGATGGTAAGAAGAAAACCACACCAGGTTTCTATCCTGTCAGCTGGGAAAAGGAATCCGAGGCCACAGTGGACACATACTCACTGAAACTGGACTCAAGTATTAATCTGTCTTGTTTTGATGAACCTTTGCCTACTTTAGCTTCAAATTCTTGCTCTTCAAGTGTTCCTCACAAATTAGCAAGTGTAAAGTGGTGTGATTTTTAGGTATAGTACTCCGTCTAGTTCAGTAGCAGACCTTATTAAAGAAATGTAATGGAAAAAATGCACTTCATGACTTTGTACTGTTGTAGGTCCCAGGATTAGCACTTCTTATTGGTCCTTTATACATTTTCTCTGAAACCAAAAGTGTCTTTCACATTATCAGAAACAGAGCATTATTTTTAAGTGCCTAATACATCTTGTAATATCACAAATCCTTATTCCTTGATACATAACGTGCTTCATCTGTACTCTCTTACATCTAGGCATGTACTGTATATTGGGTATCAATGTGTTGGCATGGTGTATGTGCTTGCATATGTTTGAACACATTGATGCTTAGGCCTCTTTCAATTCTCTCCTTCTGTGCTGGCTTGTAGTGTGGGCAAACCGAATCAGTAGGGAGACTTGTTCTCTTCTCAGAGCTTGCAGCCTCTAGACTTCGACATGCTCTGGCTTTAAACTGCATTATACTGTTCTTCAGTAATTTTCACATGACAGAAGAATAGGATCAAACATGCACTGTTTAAAATGGATTTTGCACAATGAGTCACTTTTAAACATGGAAGTAAACTGAAATGGAAATTAGATGCACCAGATGATGTGCTTCTTGTTTTTGTTTGTGAAGAGATCCCAAGGCTTTCTTATCATTGTATTCAGAGTTGTTGCATTATGCATTGTATCCCGTTTTTATGATAATCATTTGCAGGTTATTCGTAGAGGACATGGAGCATGAATGTTTGTTGTTTTTGGCTCATCTGTGCTGCAGAAGTCGGTAATAGTTTTTTTTTGTAGGGTTACTGGGGATACATATAAACCTGTAAATCTCTGAACATGAGGAATTTGGAAATAAATTTGGAACCATTTTTGTGCTCAAATGAAATAAAAAAAAGGTTTGGGCAATAAACAACACCAACATGCTTGGTGGATCATTAATGTTTTTGGGCTTGTGGTTCATGTGAAAACCGGGACAGCGTTCTTCAAATGTTAAATGTAAAGGTGCAAATTAATTGTTAAAACAGTGTCAAATCTACTGATTAAGAAAACATTAAAAAAATGACATGTTTATGTTTCCGATTTTATAAATTACAGTCACTCAATTACTCACAGTCACTCAATTACTGTTTTAGGACACCTGTGTTCAGTCAGCCACACACACATTTATTAGCCTTTGTGTGCTGCTTCCTGATTTTCACCTTGTTCCTGTTTCTAGTTTACTGTCTAGTCTGTGATACTGTGATATCCTGTAAGTTGACTGTCTGACCTCTGCCTGTTTTTCACTAAAATTTTTGGACAGTTTGCCTGGTTCTTTGATAAAACACCAGTTAAATCTAGAAAACAGCTAGACTTTTTCTTTGCTGTCAATCACATTTTTAAAGATTGTGAAGAACCACAGTCATAACTTCTCAGAAATTGAGCCATTTCTTTTTGGACACCATTAGAAAGGATAACAAAAATGTGTCATTTGGTTTGGCTCAGAAGGACAAATCATTTTACAAAAGCAAAACAGTGGTACAGACAGGTGTAATTATCACTGTTGTATTTCATTGGATATATGGCATTTGTCCAAGTTTTTAAAACCTAACCTTATGTAAATGTGTCAAATCTTTGCTGTGATTGAAATCACACTGTTTTTGTGACCTTAGTTTCTACATGCCAGACAAAGTCACACACACACCAAAGTACACAGTCTTGTTCACAGATTAAGAATGAGTTTCCGGTGTCACCTTTTGTCTTGGTATCAGAATAGCTAAAGTTATCTAAATGGAAAGGTTAGCAAACAAAACATAACGTTTTTCTGACCTTCATGTTCACACAAACTTGTGAATAGAGACAATTGGAGTGAAGCCCAAGTTAAAAGCAATAAACTGTAGCATATCTGAACAAACCCACCAACTTGAGAAAGTGCATGGTGATGCCCATATTTATAATAATGCCCATAAGGAGCAGATGAAGTAGGGCAGTTTCTGTTTAGACGGAGCAATCCTGAAAGACTCTTAAATCCAACTAGAACCATAGTACAGTAGGTAAATTGGGTAGACAAAACACGCAGCAGGTTCCTCTCTATGGAAGATTAGTTGCTTGGTAAACAACCCACAAAAATTTAAACACTAAGTCTCCCCAGAGTCCCTCAGCCACCATACAAGCTTATTGTCAAAGCAGGAAGTGATTGCTGGCAAAAAGGCAGTATTTAAAGTGACCCATTTCATCTTTGTCCATGAGTTCATAAGTGGAGCCCTTAGGACAGGGGTGATATCATTCTGGTCTCTCAGGAGACAAAAGTGAAAGGCTCTACCAGTGGTGTGGTGCATTGCAAAAGCCACTACATACACATCTAATGCAGAAAGGGATTTTCTGCTGTCTAGCAAAGCCTGTTGTTTTGACTTGAGAGCATTTAAGGATCCATGTACTAGTGGCGCTTAATGTACATTAGGAAATGTCTCTTGAACTGCTGGGTTGCAAGTTTCAACTTGCCTGAGTGCCATAATTAGCAATAGAATGATTTGTAGCTAATTCAGGTAGTGCAAACTAAACAACCTCAAACCAGTACCCTTGGAGTTTCTGAGTAGCTTCAGAAAATATGCAGTACATTCACTGTGGATGTGAAGAGATGAAATGAGATAAAAAGAGATCATTGTCAGCTTTTGAGGATAGGGTTCCTGTATGTCTGTTGTCTGTAAGCTGTCACAGAGATCAGAGCTCTAAAAGAAGAAGATAGCGTATGATGGATTTATGACAGCGGTATTTATGTCGTGCTCACTTATCCAAATATATTGTGGGCAGATTATTTTGGTTTCCATTGGTTCCTTTGGTTGCCATATAGAAGCAAAGTGAGCTTAGTTTGTGCACTGTGGTACAATCTGACATGATGAATCCTAGGTGCTGGGTGCTAGGATAGCCATTTGTAAGGTCATTGCCATGTGAAATCCTAAAAAAACCTTAAAGGAATCTTTGAAATGATTGTTTTTATGTAGCTGTATAACTGAGGTACATGGAGCAGAGCCATTATATAGGGAAATATTTAAACAGAATTAAGACAGGTAAGCGTCAGGTATTTTCTTATTTGTATCTCAGGTAATAGCCCATAGCATGTGCATTTATATTTATTCAGAGGCAATGTGGCAAATTCCTGCAACATAGACTATTTGTAGTTTATTTAAATTGAAATGTTTGTCTTAATCCTTTGACCCCTACAAACTTTTGACCCCTACAAAGCATATTATAAGATGTAATTTAAAGTTTATTTAGTTAAAAGGGAAATATTATAAAAGATACACATAGTAATCATGAACAACTACACTAATTGCGAGATCACATTTATTTTGCTCAAAACCAGCTCAAAACCAGATGATGTTTTAACTACAGATTTTATGTGCGTGTGGCCTCAGTTTATGACAGGTGGATAAACAGGACAGTCTGACTGACCATTAGATAAAATAGAGGTTTTATCTTGAGCAAATCTATTTGCTGCTGTATCATGACTAGCCTGAGGGCCGCTATTAATTGCCTCTTGTATGCCTAGTGGGACCTGCCCTGGCAGAATTTGCTGAAACCTCTGTGTGACACTTATGACCTGCAAACGTAATAAAGCAGCTTTCATGGTAATGGTGCCTGTTAGATTTGAGGCATGCCCAGGCTCTACCTGTCAATAATGCTATGTCCTGATGCTTTTCCAGGAAAGCTACTGTAGGTAGGACTGATGTTATTTCCATGCTTAAAATATATAAATAATTTACACTGACTGAAGTATTCCTGTACTAATGTCAATTAAACAAGGTTTTTCTTGAACTAGTCCCAATAACAATGTTTTAGCATTACAAACAGTGGTGTTTAGGTCTTTGCTTTATAGCAAAAGAAATCAATACAGATGGCTAAAATGACAGAAATCAATACATGACACATGACCAACAACATTTTATAGGAGTTGTTTGTGCTTTTATAAGTCACTGCAAAAGCTTCTGTTTAATTCCTCTTAGACGGAAACGTTTAAGTTTTAAGCTTCTGCAACTTGATCCGTCTGTTATCTGTCAGCAGGCTCTTTAGTGCACACAATGAATTTTAACACGTTTCAGTTGAGCTGCCAAAAGCAAGTTTGAGTATCGATGGCGCTCGTCCAGCACTTCAGGGGCACTTAAGTGGAATGGCTTGAAAATACTCCTTGCTCTGCATTTTGTTTATTGTTTTTTGACATTATTTGTTGAAATGGACAAGCAAGCAATGGACAATGGAAAAAAAAAATACAAAATTATTCATTCCAGATAAAAAAACTAGAAAGTTTTTCTTTGCTTACAAAGCCATGAGCAAAATACTGTTAAAATAAATGTTAAAATATTTAAGAACGTAATTAAAAAGAACGTATTTTTGATTAAATTAACTTAAGGTAATGTATCAACTTAATTGTATAAAATTTAAACAGGTAAAACAAGATAAGATACTGTATGTAAAGCAATACAAGAACTGGTAATTTTTCCCAAAATAGATTTGTACTAGATGTATCAAGATGCACTGCATAATTTCTGTTGGTATAGATTTATATTTTTATCCATTCACTAGTACACTAGTACACACGAAGAAGCTCACTGGATTTACACAATTCAAATGCATGCATCAGTTTCACGTGATTGAACTGAGTAACATTATTCAGTATAATACGTACAGTATAATAACACAATTTCTTTCCATACACCCAACCTGATTTGATCAGGTGTTGTCAAAGCTCTAAATTAAATCAAACACCGAACTGTCACCTGAGCTGACACTCGAAAACATGACGGCATTGTTTTAAAACAGCATTGTGCTCTTCTACAATGCATACTTTAAATGCTTAAATGTATTACTATTGTTCTAGTACCCATCAACTCCAACGTCCTCATGAGATTTCACAGTGTAATTGATTTCCATTAATATTACCTGAATTGATCTTGCTTGTTTAAACTTGTTTAAATTAAGTTTAGAAATGAAATGAAATCAAATTATTGTTGTTTTTTAAACTATACACTATATTTTTTCTTAAATCTATGATCTTTTTGATAAAAAAAATAGATATTTGTGTGTTTAAATCCAAATATAAATATGTTAATAAATGTCTACGACATTGTTGAATTATTATTATAGTGCACGACTGCTAAACATAGAACTCTTTAGGATGATGATGTCCTGATGTTGGCCAGTGTTGCAAAGTTACTACAGTATAATGTGTCTGGTTGGAAATAAAGATATATTTAAGTGGACTACAGCATCCAATGTCCCCTTTATTACACACTGAATGGGATAGCAGGCCATTGAAGTTACCAGGCAAACACACCTTTATGTGTGCAGATTAATACATGCCTTTGGGAGGTAGGAGGAAACTGGAGAATCCAAAGGAAACCTACACTGACATGTGGAGTACATACACAGAAACTCTACACAGACAGGAGCCACTATTCCTTATTGTGACTACAGAGCACTGAGCACAGACCTGAGCCACAGTGACTGCCTACAATAGAGGAAAGGGGAAAACAACATCAGAAATCTGGACTGGGTTCGAATTCTGAAATGATTTAAATGCATGCTTGCAGTGAGAAGGAACAAACTGGACGAAAGCAAATGTTTCCTATTAAATATAGAATAAGGGTGTAACAATGCATCATGGAAATATGGATTTTATTGATTATGCATCTAATGCTTGCTAGTTGCTAGACAGCACCAGCTCGACCTCACAGCACTCGAGAGGCAGCTTGTGGAATTTAGAGAATCATTTAGTTTTATACAGACAAAATATGCACACTGATTTACAATGATTATGATCTTCAAATAGTCTTTTTAGTATTTTTGTTCATTAAACTTTGGTTAATTTTTGGTTTGTTAGACCCCTAATATAGAATCTTTAAAAAAAAATATGTAAATAATTACTAAACAACTGATGACTACACGACTACATGATAACTACATTAGTAAGATTTTTGTACCAAAGGGAATCTGAATTCTTATTGGATATTCTATTAGCACAAGATTTAGACTAAATTACAGGATACATTATTTCAGTAATTCAGAAATAAAAATTGTATCAAACAAAAAGCAATTTTAAACAAAACTCTGGTAAATGTAAGGTAAAAAATGTAAAACAGTTTATTAATGTAATATAAAACATAATGAAAATAGATATTATTCATTTCAAAAGTGACAATCATGATATCTATATTCCAACTAAAAAATATAGTAAAGTAAAACTAAAAGTATAGGCGAAAGTATGTGGACAGCTGACCGTCGTACCCATATGTAGTTGCCACAAAGATGGAAGCAAATTTGTATAAAATGTTTTAGTGTACTGTAGAATCACAGTTTCTCTTTACTGGTACTAAGATGCACAAAGATAACCGGTAAATAATTTTAGCATGAAAATAACCATGTGCTCTATGAAGACATAATCTGCCAAAGAAAAGAAGTGTCCAGCACAGAGCCCTGAACCCAACCCCACTCAACATACTGATAGGGTAAACTGAAATGGCAACCGCACTAGAGGCTTATTCACCTGACATCAGAGCCTAATCTTACTCATGTTTTTGTGACCGAATGCACAAATCCTAGAGACAAACTCCAAATATCTAATGAAAATCCTTCACAGAAGAGTGGCAAAGGGAGACTAAATCTGTAATGGGATGTTCAACAAGCATGTGAGTGTGATAGTCAGCTATCTACAGTACAAACATCTGGGCATGCAGTGTATTTCATCAAGAATCATGCAGCTCTGTTTGAAATTAAATTATTTGGATTTTTTTAGGTACTATCTTATATCCATCTCTTCTATGCAATAAATTTGTTACTGTTGCCTTATTACACTGTTCATAATAATAAAAATTTGATCCAATTGTGAATCATTTGCTGCTGAAACACTTAAAGTAGAGCTATGACACTGAATAAGCCTACACCACAGGCTGTCAGCAACACTGAAATATACTGCTTAATATCTTTTATTGATGAGATAAAATATGCAGCAGCATTGCCTCTAATAATACTTGATGTTCCATTCTTAAAGCTTTCGCTGAAACATTTGGATTCTGCACAAAGCCCCTTAATCCTTTATCATGCCTGACATACTGAAATCACTTTGATTATTAACAAACCCACTTATTTTATCAACTTCATAAAATTGTCCTGGTAATTACTGTTAAAGCTTTGATAGTTTATTTGTTGTGATTTTACTGAGGTTTACTCATTTAATATTACAGGAGTGAAGCATATACTGACCTTTACATTTAAATTCACATGACAGTTTCATTATTATTATTATTATTATTATTATTATTATTATTATTATTATTATTATTATTATTATTATCATTATTAGATTTTTTATTCTTTTTATTGTATGATTAATGACAATACTACTACTAATACTAATAATAATGCATTTTATTTATATAGCATATTTCCATAGCACATGAACAATTCTAAGTTGATAGACATATAGCAGCTGACAACAACAACTAAAAAAAAAAAAGACAATAAACAAAAGTATGAAATCAAGTAAAATATTCTACTTTATTTTACCTTACATAGATTTGATAAAGAATCTGATTGGTTTCTCCTTGCACTTCTGTTACAGAGTAAACATTGCTGAATTTTCGGATAACAGTTTTACAGGGAATGTAGCAGCGATGAAATGTATTATAGTGTTGTACTGTTAAGGAAAGTTCAGTTAGATAAATAGTTTGTGGTAGTGGCTAAGGCTAAGGCTTTGTCACTTCCTCTGGAGCAAATTGAATATTGGGCCATAAAAGGACATCTGTAATTTTTTTCCCCTTATCTGCGGTTTTAAATTGCTGATAATACAAATCGTTCTACATTTCTATCACGGACGAACCCGGAGCCTCTGGGGTAACTTTTTACCTGAGGCAATCAGCTTCACCTGTCTATCAACATTCCTACTAGCTGCACATGCACTTTATATCTCATATACTATTCTTGGCTGTACTCACATCCCTGTATATTTTATGTCCACATGTTGCTAGATTATTATTTACCAGGGATTATTTTAATTTGCTTATATTTGCAACTTTTGCTTATTAGATTAGTCTAAACAGTTTGGTGGAGATTCACAGGAATTTTTTAAAATGTATTATGGGGAATTTGTATCACACCTCCAGGGTTGGGGGTTTGAATTCCTTTGCCCTGTGTTTGTGGAGTTGGGAGGTAGTCCTAGGGCTATGGGGGTTTCCTCCAGGTCTTCTGGTTTCCTCCCCAAGTCCTAATACATGCGTTGTAGGTCGCCTCCCATCCAGATTCCCTGTGACCCTCTGTAGAACAAGCAGTACAAAAAAAGGTGTTGCTGGATGGATGGATGGATGGATGTATTGTGTTTACCCGAGAAATGTTGTGCTACTGTCTAACACTACA
The DNA here is from genome assembly GCF_022655615.1 of Tachysurus fulvidraco. Classification (NCBI taxonomy): domain Eukaryota; kingdom Metazoa; phylum Chordata; class Actinopteri; order Siluriformes; family Bagridae; genus Tachysurus; species Tachysurus fulvidraco. The sequence goes on from NC_062540.1 coordinate 13,312,973, forward strand.
TAATGTGCATGTTTCATAGCACAGTTTTTTGCCTCTAAGTGAAAAAAAAAAAACATTTGTCTCATAGACTTCATTAAAAGTCAATCATTTCAGGTCATGCTCACTCATTTTCAAACCATCAACCATACAGTACTGACATTTTGCAAAGCAGCACAAGTCCATGTTGTCTGATAGGGCAGTAAAGAAACCTCAAAAGAACACACAGCAAATAATAAGCATGATTCCACGATTGACATTGTGCGTCATTTTAATCAAATGTTATTTATTTTATTGACTGGTTGTTACAGCTCTGCGGATTGCAATCTGATATTTTGTATTTTATTTTATTCTGTATTTTAACAGATTTTGTACAATAGGTTAGTGGTCATCATACAGTATGCTGTAATGTGTGTTGTCCGGTTTATTTGTTTTGTGTGTTTATTGTATTGTAATGGGCTTAGTAGTTAGCACCATGTGCATGGAGTTTGCATGTTCTCGCTGTGCATTAAATGTATCCTCTGGGTAATCCGGTTTCCTCCCCAGTCCTTAGGCTGATTGGCATCTCTAACTTGTCTGTTTCAAACTGTCAGTCTAAATTGTTACAAATTGTTATTGTGCTGCGCTGCATATTGCATATTTTATTTGTACATGTCTTACTGTGTCACATTTTAGCCCTTGGTTCCATGCTCCTGTATAGCTGCCTATATGGAATGGATACCAACCGAGACCTGCCCTAATAAAAGTTTATTATGATTTATGTCATGATTTTTATGATTTCATTACGGGGAACTGAGTTTCGTTAAACGTCAAGATATTTTCTTTTATCATAACACTGTCTTGTATGTAAATACAACATTAATCATAATCTTTCAGGCACGTAGGGTTGATTATGTAGTGTGGAATAGTACTAAAGAGAAACAGGCTCCCTGCAGTTTATTTTATAACTTAAAACCGTGATTAACATAAAAGAAAAAAAAACATAAATAAATCAAATCAAATAAACAGAATAAAAATGAATCCGACTAGCATTTACCATTTCCCCATCAGCATTGCTCAGTGAGAAATGTTCTTATCCATTAACCAAATACTGACTCTGCAGCTGAAAATAAGGTAATCAAAGGAACATAACAAACTGAATCTAGGACACAGTGTACTGCAGAGTACGGTATAAGGAGATACATACTGTAGGTGCAAGGATATAAACATGAATAAATCAGCAGGCAAGCTGAGTGGGGATCACTGGGTTTCATCTGGGAACAAATGCGGCAGGGAAATGTGGGATTTTGTGATCTCTCTGTTAAAATGCAGAAATCTTTTTCTTCTGGCAAATACTTGTTAAAAGTATTGTTATGCAATATGACCCAATGACTCATTTCTTTGGAAGTTTATGCCATTTTTAATTAAATGAGCTTTAGGCAAGCAGCTCCACAATGAAATTTTAATAAAACGAGTGATTTTGCTGTGTTTTTAATTACTGTAGTGAGATGAATGAGACATATTTAAACAAGCGGGAAAGAAGTCATGGGCAGACAGACATGGTTGAAAGGAGTGCCGGAGAGCTTTTATTTATTCAAAGTAGACAAATCAAAAGCAAAAACAGGTCAAAAACTGTGGTTAGATGAGTTGTTAATGGAATATCCAAGGCTAAGGAAAGACAGAGTCCCCAAAAAAGAGTAAAAAATCAACAGACTAATCAAAGCACCGAACTTAAAGCAGCTGCAGGCAATAAGGACATGTAAAGGAAGCAACACATGTAAAGGGGGCAAGACTGGATTCAAAACAAAGAATTTTTTCCCTGAGGTTCAGGGCTTACATTTACATTTACATTTACGGCATTTAGCAGACACCCTTATCCAGAGTGACTTACAACTGAGCACCTGAGGGTTAAGGGCCTTGCTCAGGGGCCCAGCAGTGGCAGCTTGGTGGACCTGGGGTTTGAACCCATGACCTTCCGATCAGTAGCCCAACACCTTAACCACTGAGCTACCACATCCCTTACCTCCCCTAATCCAAAGATATGCATTGTAGACTGTATGGCATGTCAAAATGATCTATAAAAAGAGTAAGTGTGTGATTGTGCTCTACCTGTCCAGTTTTTTAATGATAGGATAAGAAGCCATAATTATTAATTGTGGGTGAATATGGGGAACTAAAAAATCATTAGACCACATGCACCAAAAGATTGGGTCTTTCAGATTTGTCACCTAATTTGTAGAAACTTGATAAAATGTCATTTCAATTGTCGCTTTTCCATGGTGTATCTTTGTAACTCTGTCTCTTGCCGCTCGATGCTGTTGCTGTTGCGTCTTCCTGTGAGCATTCTTGGAAAAGGAACGTCGTCTGTGGCATTGCAGCTTGCTAAGGTAAATATTAGATTAGACAAACATCCATCATGCAGCCAGACTGTTACTACTGTCAACAACGTTTACTTATCTGTTTCTGTCTCAGAAATATTTATCCAGTCAACACCTGGCTCTTCAAAGTAAAGATTACATTCTCGTCTCGTTACGTTCTCATCTCAGATCAGGAATCTGTCTGTAAATTAGTTAGCCAGTGTGCAAATGTCAGCATTTTTCTGTGTTAAATCAGAGAAAACGATTTAGAAGCACACTGTCGATAGCTAACTCAGACAACACAGTACATACTGCATGCTTGTTTGCTGGACTTACGTTGGTTAGCAAACGCACAACCTTGAAGTAGTATATTTAATTAATGTGTTTAAATATTATTGTCTGTCACACATTGATTGTGGCATTAGCAGTTAATCATCTCAGGTCAGGTTTCATGATATCTCATCACATCATCAGCTGCTGAAACATGTACTTAAGTTTGCACACGTACTGTAACTTGAAGCATCCGGCTCAGATCAAGCAGCAGGAATCAAGGATGAAAGTGGTTTTGGCAGAACTGCAGCCACTGAACTAAATAAAGCTTAGTGTGGATGTGGATGTTTTTAAGAGTAGCAGATGGAATCTCCTTCATAAGGAGGCAATCAGAGTTTTAACCTCAATCTAAGACGATCTGTCTCGGGGATCGTACGTGTGATCTTGCACCCTGTTGCGTTTAATGGAGATTAATGTAGAGGCCACATTGGAGATCTAAATCAGGGGTATTTAACTTGTATTTAGTATCTTAATGTGTAACCATTATGATTAGTTCATGGCTACATGTAAAATGATTCAAAGTGGTCTTGCTTTGCACAAATGCTTTACATTCCCACTTTTGAGCATAGATGCTGCAATAGAGGATTATGAAATATATCCCACTGATCTAAAATATATTCCCCTGAAGTGAATATACAGTAGGTCAGAGGTTTGATTGTAGTTTCTTTGTCACCTCATACTCCATAAGGTGACGATTGACATATGAAATATATAAAACGATATGAAAACCCAATGAAGAATTTGTAGCTTTTCGTTATTTCTGTATTTACCTACCTAACTAGGAGCGATATTTTTATATTTGATTTATAAAAACAAAAATGGTTAGTTTTTTCAACACAAATGTTCATATCTACAAAGTAAATATGATATCTGGTAAATATGGCATATGGTAAATGATATCAAAGCTCTCTGAGACGCCATAAGCATTGTTCATAAGCATCTACAATTTGAAGGCATAATTTTTTAACTGTTAAAATTTTGTGTAAGGTTACATTATCATATGTAGAAACATCTCACACTGAAAACCAACAGTGCCCTGACTCATTTTATATCAGACTTGTAGCAATAAAAATAATTAAATGAATATCCACTAAAAAAAGTCAGATAAGTCAATTCCATTAAATAAAAAAGCAAAAGAGCAAACAGAAGCAGGGTTCAAGTGTCACACATTAGTAACCTCAGTTCTTCCTCTATCCTGTGCCCCAGTATAATTCCTTTTAATTAGCTTTCATCTTCATCACAAGTAATTACCATTCACAAACATTATTAACATACTACACTACCACGAAATAGGTCACGATAGAAATCTCCTTCTGACCGTCTCTTCATGCACATATCCTTGTTGTCAGTCACAGCACTGACTCGGCTCTGTCTCGCTGTACATTGGCTTTGTTACAGAAACAGTAGCATATGCCAGAGCAGATCTTGTGGAAGTGCCCTGACAGTGGAACCTTTTCTACAGTATACGTGATATGTCACTAGGTTGCTGACATGCAATGAATTTTTTAAAGTAAGAATAATATTTACTAAATTGGGCTGTACACGTTGTTCAGAGCTGGCACCAAAACCTCTGGAGCTTAAGTCTTAAAGCCTACTCAGTTCAAAATCTTAATCAGTCAATAAACATGTAGCCACAAGCAAAAAGTCTGTGTTACTTTTAACTTGAAAAGAGTAAACCAATAAAAATCTAAAAAGCAGTAGTCGATACTAGTGAAAAAAAAAGAACGAGAGTGAATACTAAAAATTGATGACGGTGTATAGTTTGATATTTAAATGTATATATATAATCCATAATTTAAACAGTTTTTTTTTTTTTTTTACCTTATTTGTTCTTCACTGTTTTCTAATATTGAACTTTTGACCCATTGCACATAGTGAAACCTGTTATTGTTATTGAGGAATTTGTGAAAACATTCAAAAAACTGAACAGTCAACTTGCAAAAAGATATTGTGAGAACTCTTCCTTTTCTCCATTTGTTCACTTTCCCATTAAACCAATTCAGTATTGCTAAGGCTTCCTGTACCCAGTTTGTTCTCTTTCCCATTAAACCAATTCAGTATTGCTAAGGCTTCCTGTACCCAGTTTGTTCTCTTTCCCATTAAACCAATTCCTCATGTCAACAATGAAGCCTTTCGCATGGAGTTCAGTCTTTGTTACATCTTCCATATTTCATAGCATTTACTTTATAACAAAGACGTCTTTTATCCGCAGTGGGAGTGTGTGAAGAAGACTACTAAGCCCATAATAATACGCATTATTGCCTTATGGGATTAAGAGACCAGCAATATGAACTTGGCTGACACCCTTATCCAGGGCAACTTACATAATCTCATTTTTATACAACTGAGGGTTAAGGGCCTTGCTCAGGGGTCCAACAGTGGCAGCTTAGTGAACCTGGGATCGAACTCACAACCTTCTAATTGGTAGCCCAACACCTTAATCACTAGTCTACCACATGCTCCATGCACATCCTTCTGTGTTTTTCTACTATGTGTGCTACATATCATTTTATGTACTGTATGTGTATCAGATTGTTCTGTACATTTATGTATGTATGTATGTATGTATGTATGTATTTATTTAATGCAAATGTATACACAGTAGAGTCCAAATTTTTAAGCCAAGCCTGTGTTAGGTTTCACGGATATTTCATCAGTATCATAACAAAAAATACTTTGCGAAAGTCTTTTAAAATCTCTTTGGAAATAATTAATATCTCTTCATAGCTTTGCACTCCTCTATTTTTTACTGTGATATAAATATTCTCACATAACATGTATCCCAGTGCCTTGTCTTTATAACTCGCTCCAACCTATTTTCTTACTTCTGAAAAGTTTTTGGTTCCGTTCAGCTGAAAGTTTAAGTTTGGCTTGCGTTGTGCATTGTCATCTTGTTGCAGGAAATAAGATGACTATGGAAATAGGATGTCTTGGAGTCTTTTTTAATAATATAGAAGAAGATTTGACTTTTTTTTATTTCTTCATTTATCAGGAAGAGAATGTAAATAAAATAGGAATATCTACAATTCAATTACAATTACAGTACAATTACAATCAGAGCATAGCACTGCTATCTCAAAGCAGGGTCCTGGATTCAATCATGAGCTTCAGTCATGTCTGTTTTGAGTTTTGTTAGTTCTCTCAGTGTCCATGTAGAAATTCTCCAAGTCCTTCAGTTTCTTCTGACTTCTCAAAAACATCATTGGCTACATTAATTTCCAATACCCTTCAGGGTCTGTTCCTACAGTACTTCACTGCCAGTGTTCCTGGAATAGACATATGTTTATTAGAATCACAAAAAAAGAAAATCTATAATACAAACTATTCATCCATCCATCCATCCATCCATCCATTTATTTTCTGTAGCGCTTATTCTACACTGGCTCATGGGGAACCTGGAGCATATCCCAGTGGACTCTGGGTTCAAGACAGGTTACAACCTAGACAGTGCACAATTACACACACTTACACCCATTCACACACATTATTGCCTCTGAGCCTATAGGTCATGTCTTTGGACAGAAGTAAAAGATTGGAGTACCCTGAGGATACCCCCGAAGCATAGGGAGAACATTTATACTCCACCCCAGAGGTGTGAGGCAAATGTGCTAACCACTAAGCCTTCATTCACCACTGCACTTGTGGGCACAAAATGCAGATTTAAAAAAAAAAGAATAGAAGAAGAATGGAGGCTTTTATAACAGCAAAACCCAGACCAGCTTCATATTTATAGCCATGGAATGGACATATGGTGTTACATCAGGTGTCCACATACATTTGGATATATATTGTATCTTAGTTGATAATGCTGCACACCAGTTTCAACAATTCATTATTTTCCACAAAGATGAATATTTTGTTACATTGGAGAAAAACGTACAGTATGTATAATTATGCAGCATGTATATTCCTCTTGATGAAGAGCCTGGACCTCCAAGAATGGTCTGCTTTTTCTTAACACTCCTCCTTGTACAGCTTGTGCTCATACTGACTACAGAAGACCAGTCAATAAATACCTAAAATACTCAAAAACCCAGCTATGACAATTTTCTGCAGACAGGATGAAGCATTGGGTGTGAAACATTGACGTTTCAGTAGACATGCAATTATCCAAAAGTACTGCTCTTCTTCTCATTACTGTCATTTACGTCAAGATATTAATTTTTTTTCTCTCTACTTCTTTTGTTGACTCTCTCTTTCATTTCTCTCTCTTCCTTCATGGTCTCTAGAGCTTGAGTGACTCTGAATCCCTGGTGGTTATTAATGTCAACATCATGATGTCAGAGAAGCAAGTTAAACCTTATATCTTCTTCTCTTACCATTTCATTCCACCTCTGATTCTGCTTCTGACTGATATTCAGCCTCATTAATGTTAGCATTTTTTCTAAGATATTCTGTCAGGGATGCTATGTAGATGTACAGAATCCCAAATATAAAACTAGGAAACTCTGCTAATACAGTATATGTGTCTGTTTTCAAACATCATATACAGTAGGAGAGATGCACTGTAGATGAAAGCAATATAGGAGAGATAACTAACATACTGTATGTTCTGTACTTCCATTACAGATTATAACAAAACCAGAATCTAACTCCAGCCATGAGAATCATTACTCACTTCCACCAAATCTGTCTGTACAGAGTGATCTGTTTTATGTGATCCAAGTGATCCAGCAAGTGTATTGAACTGTAGACAAAGTAAGACAAATGCATTCATCTGTAGACTTTTATTTCATGCGGTCATTTTTTGTTACACAGTTCTATCTACTGTGGAAGGTTCCGATCTATTGGGGAAGCAACCAATATCTAGTCAAAGTCCTTTTTATATATATATATATATATATATATATATATATATATATATATATATATATATATATATATATATATTTCTTTTTTTTTTACAAACATCTCAATTATGACCACATTGTAGCATTATGTATATATTTTTATAAATTTGACCCATAATACAATCACACACTCAGCACCCAGCAGTGTAGTTTCACTGTTTCACGATAGGTGGCAGTGTTGCACGGAATTATCACACTTTTTTGAAGTGCAGTATTCTAACTCTTTGATCTAATAATTAGAGAATCATACTAGAGATTTCATACTTATTTGAAATAGAAATTTTGTGTTGTTAAGGAGTTCTCACTGAGGTCTTGTTGTACAGTATGTATGGCTTAGTGATTAGCTTGCCTTTGCAGTCTGGTATTGATTTTAGGACAGTGAGACAGAGCTCAAAGCTGCCGTGTGGTCATAGGGTGACATCCATCAGAGGCGGAGGCTCCATTAGAACTGTAATAGATCTTTACGGTTTGTCAGTGCAATCAATGTGGACAAAAAATACTTGGCCTGGTGTCTATCCATGCCTGTAAACCACTTGCCAAGTCAACCTATTGATCCAGCTTAGACTAAAAAGCTTCATTACAGTAATACTAAAGGGAGATTGGTTGCAAGGTGAAAGATCATGTTACTAGTTGGAATGTGAATTTCATGTGATGGGTTTGCTATCGAATGAACTAAATGTTAATGGAGATAAATTCACCGGCCACTTTAATAGAAACACTGGAGTCTGTATTGCAATGTATAAACTGGTCAGAAGGTCTGGTAATTCTAAGATATAGAATGAATACTATATGAATACTATACTATATTACTATATGAATACCATATATTACAGGAAGGCCAAATCTGATCTCAATGATTATGATCAGTAGTTCTTGGTGCCAGATTAGTTTGTTTGACAGTTTGAGACTAGACAGTCTGAAAAAGAACAGGTGACATTTTTCAGCTGTCTAGTTTCAGTGGGCCTGTGTCCGCTGTAGTCTCAGATTCTAGTCTTAAGTTTTGATGTGTTATACTTCTGGAGATGCTGTTCTGCTCATCAATTTTGTAAAGAGTGATTATTTTGATTACTGTAGCCTTTCTGTCAGTTTCAACCAGTCTAATGCTATGTTATCTAGTTATTTACCTTTTGAACAGACAGCTGTGCAGCATGAGACCTATTTTTGTACTGGAGGAGGTTGTTAAATCACCAAAAACTTGAAAACAAATAGACTCTGAGAGAAACCAAGAGGCTGAAGAACTGGTGAATGTTATGTAATTTCACAAGGCAGGAAAATGAGTGCATTATAATTGGGTACTTGTTATTGTATGTAAATGTTCTGGTGAATTAAAAATTTTAAAATAACATGTGCGTCCACTCATCACTTTTATAACTGTCTTCAACCTTAGCTTGTGTTATGCCCAGTATTCATTAACAGTAAATATGTATGTGATTCTGTGTTTGCATAAACCTTTTTAATGAGACCCAAATACAACATCAGGACATTAAGAACAAGCAACCCTTCTCACCCAGATCGTTGTGGTGTAAAAGCAAATCCTAACACATAGTCATATAGTGCACTCCTCATGTAATCTAAAGCTTAGATCACATCAATAAATGAAAGCCAAGCAGCTTTCAGTCCTCAGAATCCATCCTCTGGACGACATCTGACCGAGATGTCCACTCAGAGATGCTGTACGTACACATGTTCTACTTTAGCATTTATTTAGTATGAAAATGAAGGCAAAATAAAAAATAAAAAAAAACAAGCACCCAGCACGTATACTGTAGGAAACAATTAATATCCTATATACTGTATTGTCAGCACAATTACCCTTTAAATTTTACCCCGTACTCCATGTTTGAGTCTCCTTCTGCATTCTCAATATGGCTCAATCTGGCTCTCTTCAATCAAGGGTCTGTGCTCTGGCCTTGGACAGGGTGCTCTTCATAGGGCAGTGTAAATATTATCATGTAATTAATTCTCCTCATTGAAGCATAGTAAAGAACCAAGAAACTTTATACAGACCATGCATTAGCAGCTGCTTTAATAGATAGATAGATAGATAGATAGATAGATAGATAGATAGATAGATAGATAGATAGATAGATAGATAGATAGATAGATAGATAGATAGATAGATAGATAGATAAATAAATAAATAAATAAATAAATAAATAAATAAATAAATAAATAGCTGTTTTCTTGTCTACTTTTACACATTTATACACAATGACTCTTGCTGGAACATTTGTTTGGTTCCTGGTCTTGAGTAGTCTGATCCAGAACAGTTCAATTCAATTCAAATCTTCAGAAGACCATAATGTATTCGATGTCTGCTTTCAGTAAGGTTGCTTTTAACTAGTTTTAAAGCTGTTTAAATAAAGCACTATCGCATTAGCTAGACTAAGGTTATACTTAATCGCTTTGCGATTAACTGGTGTCCTGTCCCAGGTGAATTTCCTTGGCTTGCAGTGTTCCTGCCACATGATCTGGATCCACTGCAACCCTGACCAGGTTAAAGCATCTGCTGGTGTTGAATAAATGAACAGTCTTCAGTTGTCAGTGAGTGTTCCCATTTGAGCCTGCCTCATATTGGAAGGAAGCCTATTCGAAGTGCCTTGAAGTGTTGCCTCAATCAATCAATGAGTCTGTTATAATTTTTACTCATTTACCTTCAATCTAAAATGTCTTGTTCTGAAATTGCTGAAATTTACTTACCTTTTTTGTTGTTGGTTATCTCTATTTTCAAAGAATTTGCACAGATTTGTTGTCTCTCATAGGACAGGGACTACAAACAGGCAAGATTTGTTTTTTGTTTTTGTTTTTTTGTAGGAGAAAATGTGTGTATCTTTTAGGCTTTAATACCTGCCATTAATATTCTCTAAGCCATAGAGAATCATCTACTCAACACTAGAGAAATCTGACCTTATGTGACATTTATCAAAAATTCCAGATTTTCTGCAGGGTGATGAAGTGAAATTTTCATCAAAGGTGCTAATTGTCATTAGAGCATCGCAGGACAGCTTAATTGTCAGTGGGAGAGATGAAGGAAATCATGAAAGGTTCTACTTCCTCGAGGGATGTGCTCTGATTTTGACAGCACTGATTCGTAGGATTGATCTTCTCTATCCTGATTTCTGTGAATGGTTTGTACATTGCTGAAGCTGATGTGCTTCCCTGGGTACTCACTTTTTTCTATTGGTTCTTTGCATAATTCAGTTGACTGCAGGGATTAAAAGGATACATGAGAGCAAACGTCAATGCATTACTTAGATCTAGACTTTGAATTTAATCTTTTAGCTGTCCTCCATGGATGCCTCTACACATCATTTTGTTTTACTGTATGTTGCATGTTGAGTGCTCCACTACGATGGGTTCCAAACTGATCAACACAGGATTCTTTGCTGAGTGCTGTTTAGAGTTGATTTCTACTTTCAGCCTTTCCATGTTCATTTCGTTTATTAGGACTTTCCCTATAGTTGTTAGAGTTTTGTGGGTCAATTTTCTGGCCAAGTTTATGCAAAAAGCCTTCAGTACATTCGGGTGCGGTTTCTTCCTCTCTTTTCAAGAGTGTCTTCTCAAATGTTAGTCCAAACCTCTTTTTCTTTGTTTTTTTTTATTGTTTTTTTTTTTTTTTTTATGAGTCTGCAGTCTGTTATTAAGTCCACAGCGGAGCTCTACCCAGTCTTTCCTGAGCTCCGGTATTTCTTATATCTACAGTTTAAACGTTGCACAAGGTGGTGATAGGAAGCGGCATCTGCAGATGGAACCTTTGATGTCTGGGTAATCTGGTTTTTAGTATGAGGTTTAGATGAGAGCTTCGTGGCCTTGGATTCCTGCATATTGAAGTGTTTTGCCTCACACCACTTAGTTTGTTGCGTATACCCAAAATATGTCTTCAGATTATCTCTTAGCATCCTCATTGTTTTATTTAGAAGTGTAATGCAATAGCATCTGTATCAGTATCTGTTTAATAATAATAATTGTTTTCTATACAACAACAACAACAACAACAACAACAATAATAATAATAATAATAATAATAATAATAATAATAATAATAATAATAATAATAATAATAATAATAATATGTTTTTAAAAAACAGGACTGTTAGAATAATAAGTCATTTGTCCTTAACACTATATTTAACACCACACTGAAATAAAAACTGCATCTAAAATGTATTCAATACAGTTCATCTGCATGTATTGTAGCACATTTTTTATGGTACACAGTGTGTTTTTTTTGTGTATGGAGGTTCTGTGGAGCAATGGCTGTGCAAAAATTGTTTTAAAATGGAAAACATAAAAGTCGTAAGTGTCACACACAATGAGCACAGGCTCATTGTGGTTTAGAGGTTTGAGCAGTCCTGAGAACTAAGACAACTCTGAACAGTGGCACCAAACAGCACAAAGTTAAGCTATTCATATTTGACTATGTATCAGTTTAGAACAGAATTATATGTTCAAACCAGCAAATATTTTTATTTACATCTAGAACCAATGTTTGCACTGACATCATAGATCAGTACATTTATCTGTTTGTTTTTTTGTTTGTTTTTTGGCTCATCCACAATGTCCTATAGTCTGTGTTATAGTCTAGGTTGTGTGGCAGCTTCCTCCTTGTCTTTTGCTGGATGGTTGCACTGAATAATGTTTACATGGATGTTTTTCTTCTCTGTTTCAAATGTTGATGGGAGTTTTTTCCCAGGTGTGTTTTATATTAGCTTTATCGGTTCCTCAAAGCTTCAACACCTCCCCATTGACGATTCAGCTGTCCTGTTCTTCACCAATGACATAAGCTGTAATAATCAGTGACACTTTTTGATTATTATATTGTGAGGGTGATTATTATATTGTGAGCTGTCGGATAAATGAGTGTATTGGCTTTTAAATTAGATTTAGATTATATGCTTATTTAAGATGAGTTTAAGGTTAGGTTATTTAAAGTGGTGGACTCAATGCTCTGGGTTACTGATCAGAAGGTCTGTAGTTCAAGCACCAGTACTAACAATCTGATACTGTTGAGTCTTTGAGCAAGGCTCTTATAACATTCTCTGTTTCAAGATGCTGTATCATGGTAGACCCCAATGTTATAACAAGTAACGATATGAAGAAAAATATTTCTGTGGTGTAATGTAAAATATGAGACAAATAAATGATCAGTTTTAAAATTAGATGAGCTTTGTAATTGTATATTGTGTCATAATGAATCTCTAAATACAGCGTCTTGTTAGCGGTCTTTTAAAATGAAGGGTTAAAAAAGGAATCATGTACTGTATATGTATTCTGATGCAGGCAGTGGACTACTAGCTGTCTATTTCCTTCCTGAGGGCAGTATGCAGTGTATCAGCACTGTTCATTCTATGCTACTATCCACCAGCATTTTGGGTGTAGTCTCTACTCAGGGTCCATGAAATAAGCTGCAAGTCTTGGCATTTATACACAGGTATTGGTAAAAAAAAATATAGCTGCTTACATTTACAGCATTTGGCAGATGCTGTTTAACTAGAGCAATATATAGAAGTGGTTTTATGTCACTGTCGATGAATACATGAATGATGGTTTGCTAGGTAACAGACTATGATTCTAAAACACAATTAATTAATTAATGGAAACAGGAGATATAAGTGTTATCTACTTCAAATTTTGATTGAACCATATAGTAGCAATTTCTAATGGCATTTTAAGCAAGAATTACATACAGATATAGAAATTGTCTTTTGCATTATTGAACAGTCTGAATGCCAAACACCCCGTCCACCTATCACCCTCAACCATAAGGCCGAAAGGAAGGACTGTTCTAAAGGAATCTCAGCTTCAGTAGCCTTGTGGAAGTCTGTCTTTTTCTGATAGAAGCGTAAAAAGCAGTCCAGTTAGAAGCAAGCAGGAAGTGCACTGTCTTTTTTTTTTGGGAGCAAAACTGTTGTGCTGGTATTTTGGCAGAAGACATGATGTAATGCAGTAGAAGATAAAGACAGAAAGTGAGAGACAGGGAGAGTATTGCTGGATATTAAGATTTAATTTATTAAGTCAGTTCTTTGTAAATATCATTTAATTTAATTTATTTGGTTTGATTCATGAGCTTATTTAATTCAAAAATATTAAACCGTATGAAATCATATTTCATTATTTTGCATTTTATTACTTTTATTATTATGGCTGGCATGGCACAATCACAACATATATTCTTTGTTTCCTATTGGCTTTTGTTTATTCGGTAGGACTGTAGCCTTATATGCAAATATATTATAATATAGATAGGAATATTTAAGAAGAATGTTTTATAAGAATGTTTTATATTCAAGGAAGCTTGTCATAATGTGTCTGACTGTGTAGTGGGATTACGAAAGAAATAAAGTTGCACAAACCGGAGGCTTTTACTTTCATGTGGTGCTTGAAAAGACAGCTTGTTGTAGCTTGTGGGTAGGGTTGCCAGGTTCCAAGAAAATCCTCACCACAAATAATTTAAAAAAATTGTTAGTGGCTGCCTATTAAATAACACTTAAAGGACCCCGTTTTGAATCACAGAAACTCTGTGTCCCAGCTTCATAATTTAATCAGAAAAAAGAAACAGTTTTTGATTTGCGGGAAGAAGAGCTTTTAAAACTCTTTTAGCTTGCTAATTCAGGTTTAGTAACATGTCAGGTTCAGGAGTTGAGTGGAGACATTTTTTTTTGCAAATTGCTGTGTAGGAAACTGTTTTATAGTGTTTTTCAGAAAGAAAGAGAAAATGAAAGAAAGAATGAAAGCATGAATCAAAGAAAATTCCAGTATAGACCACATCATTTCATTTCATTGGAAATGATTTTTTTTGGCACTCTAGGCAAAAATAACACCATCGATTACGACATAATACACAGATATGCTTCCACTTTCCTCTCTTACTGGTTTAATTATTGTAAAGGGGAAATAACGGCCTAAAGCGACTGTGATCAGTGATTTGAGAGCTTTGTTTAACACGGCAATGACCGGGGAGGAGGAGACAATTCTCTCTCACTGTGCTTGTTCCTTCCTTTTGTTTGGGCAGCTGGATTTTGAACAGATTTATGAATATTTCACATTTTTCTTTTATGTACCTGAGGATCGTCTGCCTTTTCTTTCTTAAAAGCAACTGTTTTCTCTACATTCAAACTGTTATTTGTCTTCTGTCTTGGCATTATTTTAGTCAATATCAGCCATCACCTACTGTACATTCTAGAACTTTCATTTACATTATATACAAAGTCATGGTTTGCAGAGCTTCTACAAAGTTCCTTTTTAGCTTGTTTACAGATCGCCTGAAAGAAGGGAAGCATGTTAAGTGATCACCTATTGGTTCCCTGATGAAAGTGGTCACTGGAGAGAGAAAGAGAGGAAAGGGAACATACGAAGAGAGGTGGAGAGGAAGGCAGAAGAGAGAGATGCAGACAGGGAGGGAGGGAGGGAGGGAGTCAGGGGAGTGAAAGAGAAGGGACACACACACACAAATACACACACATGCTTGGCCACTCTCGGTTCAATCTGGTGAGACAGACACAGTGCCTCCATCTCAGTGCATTTCTCTGTTATCGTCTGTGTGTCTAATGCTGAGCTCAGCCTGTTTATCAAGATGCCTCAGAGAAAAAGGAGTTTCACTTTTGGAGCATATGGAGGGTAAGAAAACTGCCAGTTTTGTTTTCTAATTCACCTTTTATTATCAGAGTCTATTCTCACTTTGTGTATGCTGTGGATTATAATCATTTCTGTCTTCTGGCACTGTCCAGATATTGTTGGCTATGCTGAAGGAAATACTGTTCTTGCTGACCTTGGTTTAACATGATATTAAGACACCTATACCAGACTTAATGGGCAAACATGGGCCCTTGTAGTATATGCTCTAACACAGACCGTGTTGATTGACCTTTGTAGAAGAAAGAACCTCTTAAAAAAACATTATAGCCGTGATTATAATTGAGTCTGGATTAAATTAGACTTCGCGGCTGTTTACAACAGATACTGACATCCGAACGGATCTGCTAACTTGTTAGCGAGTGTAACACAATCAAACGCTTTTTGCCTTCTCAGATACCCCATCTGGTTTTGATTATGCCCCACTTGTGTTGCTTGATAATTCACTAGAAGAAGACAACGAGAAATAGGATTTGAGATTGACACATGTACAGAAAGCAGGAGACACCGACACATCAGTAGGCTCCAGGAGAGCATGAATGAAATTCTTCTGTCTGCTCATTTGTGGAGGAGTATCCCACTCGAGTCAACAGGTGCAAGGCTACCGATTCTGAATGCTGTCTCATCAAGGACAAGTGCTGTCTGTTCCTGTTCCTGTGGCAGGAATGCTGACGAAAGAACAGACACTGTCCCAACCGAGTGGCCCTGAAATACAGAAAAAACTTTACTGCCTGTGAAGGGGTAACTTTGAGTTTTTTGCTTCAGTTGACAGATATTTATCGGGCAAAAGATCACCATATTGATTTTCTCTCTTTCTTTTTCATAATTCTGTCTTGACATTGACCGTTAATTGGTGTATGTTATTTCCAGTCCCAGTGGATGACAATGTCTCTGTAAAATGTCATCTTAGAAAATTGTGTTCCATTATAATAATATATAATATATTTGGTGTCCTGTGTACATGATATACAACATCTTGACTTGAAACGAGTTGCTATCATTTACATAGAATCTGAAGTCCTTCCAAAACACGAGTGAACTCATAGGTTAGCTTTTATATAATCTGAGTGTCTGGGTGCGTTCATATGTTTAAAGCACTTTCTATGTTGGTTTTATATGGCCCAGACCCAGAAATTGCTCATCCCCCACTTTCTCTATCTCACTATAGCATCACACCTAGACCAGGGCCAGATCGTCTGGGCACTAGCTGCCTGGTTGACTCACACCAAGTCTTTGTCTGCTGTTATTGCCACAATGCCAGTGGTAAAACTCCCAGCTCTGTGTGGACCTTTTTCGGTAGCTGCCTTGTGGAAAAAGACATTAGATCTAGTATAGCCAGACAGTCATCCTAAGAAATCAACATGTGTGTTTTTGCGTAATACAAATGATCTGATTAATGGGAAAGTGACATTAGCTGCACTGCATAATCTGGTTGGTTTTTCTCTGTGTATGTTGGGCTTATGTTTTTGTGGGACTAGTTAAAAACCTTCCTTTTTTATCTAATTAGTCATGGTAACCACTATTAGAGGGCCGAGAAATAAAGACAGCTTTTTATGTAATGCTCAAAATGTTGGACGATTTAATCTTTATCCTCAGTATTACTCTTGCTTCAGTGGATAATTATGCTGGATAATGTACACTTGTAACTGCTGCTGTAATCATCAAGATTATGATTCTCATTAAGAACATTGGGTTCAAGCACTTCATGTTGTTTGACTTTTATAGGTAATGACTGATAATTATAGTAATCACTGGGTTCTGATGATGATGGCTCCTTTCAAGGGTTCTTCCTCATGCCATGTCAGAATTTTCACTCATCACTGCCACCTAATTTGCTCAATGGAAATCTAAATCTACATCCAGATTTTATGCAAAGCTGATTTTTTAACAATGACCAATGCCAAATGCACTATACAAATTTAAACTTGCTTTGAACTTTTTATAATGGTCACTTGTGTTGGTCTGCGTTTTACTCTTATGCAATATTATAATACTTAAGTTAGAGACATAAGTTAAGGAACTTGGTAAATATAGCCAGTAGGAAACAGTATCATGGATTTCTTACAATACAATTACAATAAGGAAAAGTATCACATCTAATTAAGCTCAGCAACAAAACTATACTGAATGACTGGATGTGACTAAGAATTACAATCTAACCCTAGCAAATGAGATTAGATATTGGCTTGCTCTTTGCAGCTTTTGCTCTCTTAACTGATTGATTGCTGGCCCTTGCTTTAGTTGTACATGACACTTAAGGCATTGATGTCCCAAGAGAATCCTGTGCATGACTGATTTAAAAGTGGAGTATCAGAAAATCATTAAGTGACAAGGCATTTCCTGTCTCTTTGACCCATACTTCTACCATCTTACAACATTGCATGTCAAGAAAAATGGTCATTCTCGCAGATTTTGTACCCTCATATTCGAATGTAGTTGAAATTTTAAATAGTCAAGAAATTCAATTATCAGCATCAAAGCTTTATTCACCAACAATCAGCATTGTCATCTTGCTTCTAATCTATTAATAATTAGCTACAACCTAACATGCCTTCCATCACACTTCCACTTTTTTTGTTGAAACAGCTAGCAGGCTAGTCAGGTAATTCCACTTGCTAACATTAAGGGGGAAAATTAATAATATTTTAGATTGCCGGCTTACTAACTTAACCTAGTTAGTTACAAAATGAAATATCTTCCATGTCAATTCTAACTTATATATTCTAATAATGTAGTTGTAGCTTAATAACTGTAGATATATTTCTAAATTACCAGGTGAGAAATTTTCCCTGGTGTTTAATTTTTGTAACCAATATACAGTATCTTCAACTGCTCATGTAAATTTAATATGCTGTGAGTTCTACAGGATTTGTTTTAAAAACATAATAAATAAACTTTAAATGAAATGAAATTATTCACAGTAAGAACTTTTACTTCACTCACTTTGTGTCTCAGTGTTATGCCAAAGATATTTTGATTTGATTGCTGATTTTTGATAGAGTGCAGTTAAAAATCAGCTCATGGTCCTAAAGGATTCCTGAAAGCATAGCTACATATTCTAAAAATGAAGTCAGACTCATCCGTCAGTGTTATCTGAGCAGCGTAGGCACATGCAGATGACATTCTTCTTGTTCTTTCGTGTGACAGGTGGGAATGAGTCTCAGGGACACTTGTTGTCCTATTGCGGAGCGTAGTGCTACGTTGTGTTAAAAGTCAGTGACAGGGTCAAACACCAACGCAGGCTGCTGTTCTACTGTAACAGCGTGCAGTAAATACCAGTATGATGTTTAGCAGCATTTATTTATGTGCCTGTCACACTGCATTTATTCATTTGGCCATCCTACTGTGGGGTCCAGGCTGCTAACTCTATGTGTGTGTGTGTTATTTGTGTTAGTACAGTGCAGCATACTATGTCCACTGTACTGAGGTATGAGTATGCACATTCACACTTCTTCACACTCAGTGACTGCATTCAGCAGATGTTGACCGGATAAACCTTCAGGTCACTCTGTGTATAATGTTATATTTGGAAATATTCAGAATGAAAATACACTTAATTCTGATATTATGCAGCTATTTATTGATGAATGCATTACAGAATCATATTGAGGTGTGTTTACATGATTGTGTACACATGATTAAGGTCAATATGCACAAGAGCATTCATGTTCATGAGTGAAATGACTAAAAATGTAAAATAATTTATTGGTTTTTTTACTTTTAATTAAAATAGAAATTTGGTTTAAACTATCTTTAATTATCATATTTATTCCCTAAGGATGAAATATTAAACTTTAATACACATATCGATATTTTATGTGCAGTGAGCCTGCATTTGAAAATGAGGTACTTTTGAATGGTGTTTCTAAATTTCTTGTTTGTCAGTTTGGACATCAACATACTGTTAAGATATCTTCTAGGCTTTTCAGATACATGACAAAGTAAAATCTTTATAGTAAGGTAGCAATGTGAATACATTTTCTGCTTTAATCATTACATTTCTTCACATCAACAACATGATGATAGCTCCTGTCTAGGATTGTTCCTCATGTCATGTCAGAATTTTCACTCGTCACTGCCACCCCTAATTTGCTCATTAGGAATCTAAACCCAGATCTACATCCAGATTTTATGCAAAGCTGATTTTTTAACAATGCTAAATGCACAATACAGATTTAAACTTGCTTTGAACTTTTTATAATGGTCACTTGTGTTGGTCTGCGTTTTACTATTATGCAGTGATAAATGACTTTAAGAAGTGTGAATATTACTTAAAAATACCCTCCACTCATCTTTTGCCATTACACTACAGAGCATGGGCCTGGGGTACAGACTGCATTGCAGTTCATCCCTAATGTGTTCAGTGGGGTTGAGATCAGAGCTTTGTTCAGGCCACTTGTCTTCTTTACCCACAACCTTGGAAAACCAGGTGTTCATGGCGCTCGCTTTGTACACAGGGACACAAACCAGTTTGGGTCTCTTAGTTCCAGTGAAGGGGAATTGTAATACCAGAGCCTACAAAGACAGTCTATACATTAGTGTGCTTTGAACTTAGTGTGAAGAGTTCAGGGGTGCAGTTTAGTCGCACATGTGCGTGTGATGGTCAGTTGTCCATAAATATTTATTATAGTGTAGTCTTATCACCATAATGCCATGCTGTGATTTACATGTCCCTCAGATTTTCATACTGATTTTATGTCTTAGTTATTCACATAAAGCAACTGTGAACCCACTGCTCATAATGCACAAAGGTTACTAGCAGAATGCTGTCAGTTTTTCTGGTCAGTTGTTGTTGAGATTGAAGAGGTTGTGCTACCCAGGACAGAACACTTACAATTCATATTCAATACTGACTGAAAAGTACATATACACTACAGTATATGGTGCAGCAGGAAGCCAAAACTAGGATGATTAAAAGTAAGCAAGGGGAATCAGTACACACGCTAAACAAACATCTGAACACAATTGATTTTGCAGAGTAACTGACTTTGTGTTAAACAATACCAACAATGACTTAGAGATTAATTGCAAGTGCATTTTTGCTTCCTTTGTGTGGTGAATGTCAATTTTCTATTTTATTTACTTATTTGTTTGTTTGTTTGTTTGTTTGTTTTGTATAGTGATTTTAAAAATGGACATTGTCTCAAAACAGCTTTTACATAACATAAGAAACATAGTACAAAAAGGTTGTTATTATTATACAAAGACAAATATTATACAAATGTTGAAGATTAATATTAAAGATATTTAAATTGTGTTTGTATTTATCCACGATGAGCAAGCCTGAGGTGACTGTGGTGAGGAAAAACTCCCTTAGATGGAAAAGTAAGAAACCTTGAGAGATACCAGACTCAAAAGGAAACCTCATAAGCATTTGGGTGACACTGGAGGGGGAGATTATAAATTGTTATAAACACCGGAGAGTTTTATTATGAATAATGTCCTTCCTTTAGTCATATACAACCTGACAAATGTGTATTGATCAGGAGGTTCTTGTCCTCAAAGACCACATCTAGTTGTCGGAAATCCTGATAAAGCAGAATCGAGCTGGTACATCTATAGATGCCTCAAGATCCTCACAAGTTTGCCCTCTTCTCACTGAGTTCTGAAATCTTCAAGAAGCGGAAGACTGGAGCTGGCACAATCTCTATATGCCTCAGGATGGGTAGAAAAAGAGAAGCAAGTGGAGAGGAATCAGTGTAGCTGCTGTTCATACAGTAATATGAGCAAGAAATTTTGCATTTAAGCAGATGTACTAGAGCACTAAGGGATGTATTATGTGTACAGTACGTCTGGCTAAAGAGCTTTAATCTACATTTAAACTGGGAGAGTGTGTCTGAGCTCAGAACACTGCCAGGAAGGCTATTCTACAGTTTGGGAGCTAAGTAAATAATAAATAAGTAAACACTCTACCGCCTTTAGTAGTCACTCTACCACCTTTTAATATTCTGTGAACTACCAGAAGTCTTGAGTCTTGTGATCTCAAATGTAGAATGTAGTTTTACGTTGTCCATGTTATCAGTCAGCTATTGTGTCTAGATTAACTAAGCTTTCATTTATTATAGACTTTGTTATGGTTGTGAAAGTTACAACCCACAGATATACTGCAGGATAGTTACACATAAATGTATTACAAATGTCTTTTAAGTTGATTTGGCTTTGTAACATACCTAGCTACCTTAAATTGGTTGGTAGCATACTGGTTGAGTCTTCTACTACTACAGTATAGGCAGATTATCTTTGATTAATGCTAGAAATAATGGCAGACAGTCCCATATACAGTAGGTGGACGTTTTTCCCCCATGCAGAGATGCTAACTAAAATAAAATCCTAGCAGGCAGAGCTTCATGCTAACAGCTTGAATAAGCTTTCTTATACAGTTGATACAACGTTCCTGCAACCATGTTAGATTTTTAGATTTTGCAAAAAAAAACATACAAACAAAAAAAAACAATAAAAAATATACAGGCACATTATTCACTACATTTTTATTATTGACTGACATGCTTATTGACACAGTAATATAATACCAATGTTGTGAGAAATTACACCATTTTGTCGTTAATCTTTAAAACTGTAGATTAAAATGACCATTAAATAAAGTACAATTTTATAAATTATACTTCTGCTTGTTTTCGGAGAAACTGTTCAGTTTTATGTTTATTAGTCATGTCACACACCACAGTTAAGGCTAATGGCTCATATGATGTAGAACCTAATAGCTTTAAGGTTTTTTTTACTTAGTATACCAGCATGAAATGTTTACCTGTGTTTATTGTGGCGCTTGCTGTACTACAAGAAAAGATTTAGATGTGCTTTTAGATAGAACTATTGTTATTGAGGAGAGATGTGAACGGTTTGCCCAGCAGGCGGCTCACACCCCTACACACAAATCCAGCAGTGTCTTGAGTAATGGTGTAACAGACTTGGAGGGATTAAACAATTCATTTCTTTATACTAATCAACAATTTTTTACTAAGCTGCATTCCATTGTACATTATTGTATGGCTGGCAGTTTGTAAACAAACCAGTATATCGTGATATCCAATGTGTAGATTAAAAATATCTTCAAGGAACACAATATGATATTTTGTCATCTTTTATTGCAGTCTGAATTTACGGCTGGCTTTTGTTGTGATTTTTGTTATTCAGATGAAGCTGATACACTTTCATTATGAACAGAAACGGAACTGATGATGGAGAAGCATGATGTCTGAGTTCCTCTTCTCATTTATCCCTTTCATTTATTTATTTATTTTTCTTGGTTGTGTCACTCTTTCTTTGTGTGTGTTTCTCTGTCTTTATGATTCTCTCTAGACAGCACATGTGGGATGCATCGCAATTATTTAGTTTTCATATGTTAATATGAGTCATACTTATTTAGTAGTATCTATTGACAACTTTCTAGAGAACATAAATAGCATAAAATAGAAAACATTGTGCATAGCAGAAAAATGTAATCTGTAGTGCAGTAACTGATTCGTTATCTTGAGTAAGGCACATGATGTGTCACTCACATTCTCAGCATTTCTTTCATTATCTATTTTTTCATGCAGAAAAAAAAATACCCACAGGCAAAAAAAATGAAGCTGTGACAAAGTTGAATCAGAGTTTTAGATTGTTTTTAATTGTAAAATTATCTTTTTGCACCTTGCTTTTGTCAGGGAATACAGTAATTTAGTGGAGATGTCTATTCAACCTATTCCCTGTTTGCTTTGTTTTTCCAGACAGCTTTTGAAGAGGACTTTATCTGGTTTTCTGCTTTTTCAGTGACATGAAAGCTGTTTTTTTGTTGTTTACTGACTTTTTAAAACCAGGTCTTTAGTTACTTAGCATGATTTTGTGGAAAGCCTAATCAAGGTTTTACAAATTTACAAAACATTATTTGAAACATTTATGATTTGTCATGTTATGATTAAGATTTGTCATGTTACAGGCTGAAGATTTTTTGGATTTGGATTTTTTTCAGAAATCAGCTCCTGCATATTTTCCCAAACAATAAAAATGATTAGAATGGCATTTGTAATCTAAAATGTCATGATAATGGCAGGTTTATCATCAGTTTTCATTCTTCATTTTTTTCACCTTTTCTCACTTCACAATACAGAATCATTTCTACAGTGTAAGATTGAAAATACTCTGGATCTCCTCCTGTAATTGGTTTTCTTTTATAACATGTTAAATAATATTGAATTATTTATATTTTCCTGAAAACCTTGCTAGGAGTGCAGTGAGTCGTGTTTCTGCCGGAGCTCAGGTCTGTGTGGGTTTCTATTGGGTTCTCTGGTTTTCCCCCAGCTACCTTACAACATGCTGTTAGGTAAATTAGCTAAATGAACTAAATTGACATATTATATTATCCATAGGTAAGAATGAGTGTGTGAGTGTGGGGGTGTTCACACCATGAATACCTTAACACCATCCATTTCCACCACCATCCCGACCAACATAAAGCACTTACTACAGATGAATGAACTACACAAATTAATGATATTGTCATCAAAAATTACCATAAAACTAAATAACTAATAAAACTACTTTTATACATTTTTTCTGAATAATCTATGCTTTATAGCTGTAATCGCTTCATCTTTGTAACCCAAGCCAGCAAAACCAAATTCGTCTTTGTTCTATGTCATTGTGTGGCAAGGAAATGCTATGCTTAATGTAGTTAATTTATGTCAGTGCAGAAGCCAAGTAGGGCATTCCCTTCCCCGATGGCTCCATTATGTAGGCACAAAGCACTTGTTCCACTGGCCCAAATAAACCAGGTTAAGGGTTCTCTGAAGACCATACGTCACTGCTTATGCCATATGCCACTTGGCACTAATGGCCATTTAATCTGTAGTTTTTACTTATAGCAGAGATTTGGAGAATAGCCAGTAATAGGTCAATAGAATCCTGGACAGGAGCAAAATTTTTAAAGCAGCTTTCAGAAATTAGCAATACTGATTTGCAAAATTACTTTGACTTAGAGAGGTATCGATCCTTACAGTATATCAGGTGCTGGACTGACATCATTCTCATTTCCTAATACAAGCACTCCGAAAGTTGCTCTAGTTCTAGCACACCATATGTTATACTGTCATACAAATTGACAGATAAATATATTTTGATTTCACATGAAATCTGTAATATGTCAAGAGGATGCACTATACAAACATCATTGTAACAGGATGAAAAATATAATCATTAAGAGTTCACTGCTACCAAACAGCAAATATCGAACCTGCTGCAAACACTGAATAGTAAGAAACTTTCTCAGATAAAACTAGGTGAGTAAAAATTACAGTGATTACACGGTATGTGGTTCTTTTTCAATGACAATTCACCACCAAGGCACCAGAGAGCATCTTCATGCGAAATTTGAACTTCTTATTATTGACAATGCTAATTTCCTTTGATAAACATATATAGAATATAAAGCATATGGACACTCAGGATAATTGCAAAGTCCTATGGATTGTTTATCAATCGAGTAAGCTCACCCCTGACCCTGATTTGCTTTGCCTTTTTATTACATCTTGGAAAGCCGATTGTTCGGGTTTATGTCTGATCATCTGTTTATCTACTCTTGTTGTGTTTGTAACCATGACTTTGTCTTTGTCTTTTAGATTTTATTTTCATCGAGCCACTATAATGCATGACCTGGATCTCCCCATTGTCTCATTATTATTTAGATTTTATACATTGTTTGTTGTAAACCTCTCACACATGGTTCCTATTATACTTTGTCACTTTTGCCCTCACATCCAGAGGTCAATTACTGGGTAATCACACACAAAAAGTCTTCATTAATATGGAGGAATTCACTCAACCCCTTTTCATGGGAACACTGAAAACCTCTGCCTCAACAATCCAAATCCCAGCATGAGTAACTCAACTTTCTTCACTAACTCTAACTAAGACCACTTCTGCACTTGTCTTGTGCAACCAGACAAATGTGATGGATATCTGGGCAAATGCAATGTGCTGTTTTGCTGGAAAGTGCAACCTCTGTCTTTGCTAGTGTAATAGAAAAATGTTGTGAATAACAAAAATGAACATTGAACATTCTTTATCAATACACTCACACACCTGAAATTAGGAACAGCAAGGATAACAAAGGGGGATTGAACTGTTTTCCAAACTGCACCCTAAGCCTGAAAGATAAGAACTTTGCAGATGTATGGGAAATGATAGTGTGACCGTTACTGCTTTACAAACCAACTAACTCACTCTGTTCAGACTTAGGTCGGGACAGACTGACTTCACACTTGCAAGTGTATTGAATAAAGAAGTTTGATACTCCACAGGATTCTGCTACGTTCTTCTCTGCAACTTAGGAAAAGTTTACTTGAACTATTATTCCTGATTAATAGAATAGAATTTCCCCCACACTAGGGAAGTGGTTAAAAAATCCATCCGCTTCTTGCCCTGCTCACCAGTTTGAAAGGGAATTCCAAAAGGTTTTTGATTGCTTAGTCTCAGGGAAGGATACTGGAGAGACTACTTTCTTTCAAACAAGATTTTTCATGTACACCTAATTCTCACGAAGCTCTGAGAAAAGCATCTCTTTATGGTACATAATGCATATAATGGAGATGGAAAAGGTGAAGGTGGAAGCAGTTGCCTCCTGGACACATACTGTAGCTGAACTACTAAAGAACTGCACAGATTCCAATGATTTGCTCACTTTTTTGACACATCTAAAGTGGAAACATAACATTTTTAATTTATTAGAAAAGGCCATCTAAGTGTTCAGGAATCTGGAGGGAACTTTTTTCCAGTGCAGTGGATGATGAAGTTTCCAGACCCTAAAACATCTAAAAATAGAGTGGGAGCCATGTCATCTTGACAACATGGTAATCCTTCCAATCTACACTCCTGTGCCATCTTCTCTCAGAAAATAACACCAGCAGAACAACACTAATACCTGTGAAACGGGAAGTAGCTCCTCATTAATGCTATATTGGAAGTGCATCAGCATTGGCAGGACCTGACAGGACCTGAACACCTGTTTCTCATAATCACAGGCCAGCAGAACCTAGACTATTCCAAGTCAGCAAAAGATTAAAATTTCATGCTAAGCCATGTTGTTCCTCTTCTTTTCATGTTTTATTTTCACCCTGCTATAGACCTGTCACCCATCATTATTTACTTTATCACAGATAACAGTTCACCACCCCACCACCAGAGGGCAATCTCCACTAAATTGTAAATGCTTTATTGTTGGTCATGCTTATTTCTTGCCAGAACAGTATAAAAAAACTCATTCTAATCACAAAGTCTTGTCATATTTTCAGCAATTCGAGTAAGTTCAGAGCTGTTGTTTCTCTGATTAAGCTCAGTGTTTGACCCTAGCTTCACTGTTTTTTTTTTTCTTGTGGTGGATTTCTCCTTGATCTGGTTTACTTCTGATCTTCTGTGTAACCCTTACCTGTCTTTATGACTATGATTTTAGATCTGACTTTAGGATTGTGTTTTACTGAGCCTACATTGTGTATAACCTAGATCTGCCCATTGTTTGAGACATTTTGGTTTTGGACAATTATACTTTTATGTCCCCTTTGTTACACAGTACTTATACCATTGAGTATCAAAATAACACCCCAGTGTGATGTCGATTATTATGTGAACCCTTATGCCGATTTATATTTGCAGTAGTACAACATTTCATATCATGTTTTATATTCAGTAGATGTTCAAAGAAGGATGCTGGAATTGAATACAAGTCAAATGTCACATCTAACATACAATATTGACATTTCTGGTGCTTAGACTTATAATGTATCTCTGTTAGAAAGGGAGACATTTAACCAGTGGGATAATGCTGAATTATCACAGTGACTATACACAATGAAGATGGACAGAAATGTGAAAGTGCAGCTTTAGAGCTGGCCATGATAAATTTGTTTATGTAGGTGTACCAGGGACTCTCAAGGTCAATCACATACTTTCACAAGGCACTTCAGGCACAACGAGCACTATAGCTTTTGTCACTTCCCCACACACAGACACACACACACACACACACACACACACACACACACACACACACTGACACAAAAAATGTGAAACACCAACAAACCGTAACCCAGATGAGGATCGAAGCAGGGAAAACTATGTTAGAAACATTGCAGAGATGTAGTATGACTTATTGTAAGGCAGTAAATGGCAGGTCAAATAAATTTCCAATCTATCATTGGTTTTTGTCATTTTATTTGACATAGGATACTTTCAAAGGTTAGAATGATGCAACACAGTAACAGCGGTGTTGTGTCTAATTTTGACATCCTCACAGTTGTTGATTAATGTCCGTGCCACACTAGAGGATAATTAGGCTGATTTTTAGACTGAGACAACTCTTCTGATGATAGCACAAAGTGTCCTCATTTCAGACTGGTCTTGAAGGATTTATTACTCACATTATCCTGTGACATAGGGCACTTAAACTCTTGTAACTTCTTGCAGTGTGGGGACAATGACGTGTGTCTTGTGTAAAGGTGCAATCTTGAAATACTACATATTGAACGTATAGCCAAACTGAATAATCCATGTTTGTCTTGATCTAAAATTATGTTTATTCACAACAAAAAAAGTGATCCCAGGTTTCTTGAATCTGTATCCTTGAGCATATTTATGAGCATAATTCAAATCTATGTTGCATTATGAGACTCATTGTGCAGTCATTATTCCTAATAGTATAGGTTTGATGGCAAGATGTGTCCTAGTGGTGACTGTAGAAAATACATATAGATAGGAAAATAAGTGCAGATACCAGCAAGTCTTGCTTGGATTGCTGGTTGTGTTTCTTATGACAACCAAGCCACATACCAATATAATACCTGAAGGCCACCGTAATTCTTGATTTTGAACACCACTTGAGCTGATTTCTAATAGCATTTAATCAGTAATAAATGTCAAAATGCCTTAAATATCAAATATACTGCACTTAAATACAGTACTGTGCAAAGTGCTAGTTTCTCTCTAGCATATATAGTCAGTAGATTACCTTACAGATTACCTACATCATTCGTTTAGTCAGACTTTTCTGTTATATTAACTGCCACATTTGACTGTTCCAAGTCATCCACAAGAGCACTGGTGAGATCCTGGTTATACCAGGCTACATATCAGGGCAATGCAGTCAGCATTCCAATTCATCCCAAAGGTCTTCACTGAGGTTGAGGTCAGGGTTCAGTTCAGGGCATCTGTCTGCTTTCAAACCAAATTTGGCAAACCATGTGTTTATGGACCTGGCTTTGGGCACTGAACTGTTGTCATGCTGGAACAGATTTAGTCTAGGCCTTATTTCCAGTAAAGTGCAATTTTAATGATAGATCATACAAGATATTCTATACAATCATGTGCCTCCAACATTGTGGTAAAAACCTGAGGAAGGGCCACAATTAGGGTTCATCTTTAGCCATCTGTATACTATTGGCCGATTATTGTAATACCCAGACATTTTTTTAAGCTTTACTACTACTTTTAAGCTCTTGAAGAGGTTAAAAATAGTAGTAGAGCTTAAAAGATGCTTTTAAAAAAGTAGTAAAGCTTAAAAATGGTCAGTGGGGGACTTTTGTTGAGAGTCCTGATGAAAAAAAACATTGATAAAGGACAAACATCCGAAATAGTATAGCAAATTTGGAAACTCAACTCCAAATGAAAACGCGGCTAAATATGGCTTAAAATGACTAACTTTTCAGTAAACAACAAACACTAAACAAACTAAACAAACACTTTTACTCAGTGGGTCTTGCAGATATACCATGAACTTTGCAAGAATATACTGTACACTGAATATACAATACACACTGACCTAAACAAAGCCTTTATTTCAAAAGTCATAAGCTGTTAAAAGTAGGGTTTTTTATATTTAAACCAAGCTAAGTAAACATCAGACAGAATTAGTGCAGTTCTTTGTCTTTGTCAACAACAGGAGCGTTAAATAAGGACCGGTTCTTTCTGTTTAAGTTTTACTGTTGTGTTTTTTCTTTGTATCTCTGGACCACAAGCATTTTCATAATGCATGCACAATCGCAATTTCAATATAAAACAATATATTTGTAGTGTTGTCTTTTGTCTTTCCTAAGCACCCTTTTGTTACAAGCGTGATACAAGCAACATTCTTCATTCCCCAACATAATCTTACTCCATCTGGTCTTATTGTAATAGAGACAAGCGAATTTAATTACAATTGCTGCACTGTTTTCTTTAAAAGCCATCAGGGAGCTGCTTCTTCAGTGCATAAATGGATTTAACACAAAGTCATGTTTTCATAGCTAAGCTCTTAGACAACTTTAGCTGTTGACCTGAGCTGCCTCTGCAAAGAATCAATAAGACAAAAGCAAATATTACATGGAACATGTTGTTTTAAATCCAAGCTGAAGACATGTGCTGCTGAGAAACCAATGGACAACACATTATCAGCTGGTTATTCATTCTTCCAGTGCCTCTGTGTTTTCTGTTTGTATTGACAATATGCTTGTAAATGCAAGAGCAGCCTTTAAGTTATTGTGAATTGGCCCCTGAAGGACACTCACTATTTCTGCAGCAAAACGCATGAACACATTATAAATACCCAATTTATAAAGCAGGATATTCTTGAACTACTTGACTTGACCTGACTTGACTTGACTTGACTATTCTTGAATACTTGACTTGTCTTGAACTCTGTAAAACATGTGACTGTCAGAGGAAAATCAACATTTGTCACACTTATTAATTATCTTATATACTGCTGAAAATAAAATAAAAATTCACCACATGATATTGGACAGAGAATAAAAGACCTGTAATAAGTGTGAAAAACATTAACAAGAAACCGTATAAAAAAATACACACTGACAAATCCAAAAACACAAACACAACAGCAGAATTGTAAACACACCAGCAACCGAAAAAACACTAAAGAAAATTGGTTACATATCAACATTAAGATTATACAGTACTCTTGTGGCTTCCCTATTGATACTTTTATTTATGCTATATACAGTAAGTGAACTATTCACACCTATATAAAGCTTTTTGGTTTTTCATAACAAAGAACAACTTCTTACAATTATGACATTCATTTGAATTTAATTCAATTTCAATTCAATTCAAATGTATTGGTATAGCACTTTAAACAATGGATAGCTTTACAGAATGTAATAATGTAATACAATAGGTTTTATATTATACAAAGATTATATATAATATAATACAAACATTTAAGATTAATATTAGATATATTTAAATGTGATTGTATTTATCCCTAATGAGCAAGTCTGAGGTGACTGAGGCGACTGTGGCAAGGAAAAACTCCCTTGGATGGAAGAGGAAGAAACCTTGAGAGGAACCAGATTCAAAAGGGAACTCATCATCATTTGAGTGACACTGGAGGGTGCGATTATAAATTGGTATACACACTGGATAGTGTTATGATGAATAATGTCCTTTCTACGATCACATACAGCCTGACAATTGTGTATTTATTAGGAGGTCGTTGTCCTCAAAGACCACATGGAGTTGGCATATTCTCTTTGACTGTCCAAAATCTTTATGAAGGATAACAGAATGAAAATATGCAATAAAAAAAAAGTCTTATGCCATATCCAACCAAGATGGAGCATTTGATGTTCAGTAAGGACCAGCAGTAACTTATTAGGATACAGTTTTTTCAACTGTAACAAACATTAGTCTATATGGCAGCCATTTTATAGAAACTCTTCATTATTGTCTGCATTACCAACATAAATCTTATCTTCATGGTTAATCTCATCTCCAAAACTTACTCAAAACATTTCATACATGTCTCAAAATAAGCTAGTTTGATCATATCACCGGTAACAATTCTCATTTACTGTAGAAAGCATTCTGTCACCCAACACACTGACTTGCACTGACTTGAACAGGTTGCATAATGTTTAAGTTCTTTGTATGAATGATTTTTTTTCACATAAATCAGTATTTCATTATATAATAAGAATGGCATCTTTTCACTTTTTTTTTATAACTGGTCTAAAGTACCGTAACATGTTCAAATCAGGAATTCAGTTATCCTGCTCTTTACCACTCTTATTTTCCCACCAACCTGTCTTCCGTGATCCATGCTTCCAAACAAAATCAGTCAGAAAAAAATGGACACAATAGTAGGCTTTTAGCTGGCAATTAACTGTGCTGGGAATTATTATTACTATATTTTATGTCGATATTATAAGATTTTTTAAAAATGCTAGAGATGGCCGCTAAAAAACTCTTCTGTCAACACTTAACTAAGTGGTAACTAATTGTATTATAAGTGATACTGTATATCACTTATATTTCCTCATTTGTAAATTGTTTTGGATTAAAGCATCTGTGTTAATATATCGTGTACATCAATAAATGTCATGTAATAAATGAAAAGATCAGGACATATATGAATATTGAACATTATATGCTCATCGCTGATCATCATGGGGACACGGAAAACTGAGGGATGGAGGATTTACAGTTGGAGGAAATGCAAAACTGGACATAATAATATAATACTGTCAATCTTGGCAGCATTCTGTTTTGAATGTGTTTCTAACAGTTTGAAAGCAGCCTATTAGCTTTCGAATGACAACATAGTTCCTGGATTGTGGAAGATTTATTATGAAAGCAGTGAAAAATGACTCCGTTTGGTCTGCATGCATTTCTGTTTTGCTGTGTGAACAGTTCTGACAATGTGACTTCAGTTTTGAACAACGTGTGTTAGCGACTGAACAAATCTGTAACATTGATATGTTTTTGGTAGATTTAGGTAGATTTTGGAAGATTGCTCTTTTGTTATGACAGCATGTTACACACTTACAGTATAAGCCTCAGTAATTAAAGTACTACTGCGAATGAACTATAAAAACCAGCTACCAGGGGCCTGTATGCAGACAAAAGAACGGTAACTTGATGATATTCATAACCTGTAACTGCAGTCTAGTTTCTCTGTATAAATCCCACCTCTAAATCTAACGTGGGAACTGAGATACTGTAGCAAAGCTGTTGTCAGATGGTGGCTGATGAATCCAGTTAATATGCAGCCTAATCCAGGACAGAAGCATGAGTAAAAAGACCGGATTCCCAGAGCAGCCTACTCTCCCGCCTGCTGAGGGACAAGGGGCTGTCTGTTCAAAGCAAAATGCTTTGGAAAGAAAATGACAGCAGATATGAAATGAGAGTGTTACAGCAGGAGTGCTGAAATATTGAGCAGCTGGGTAAGTTTTGTTGACATGGCACACAAGTGTGCTTGTATCTCTGTACAGAAACCTTATTGGTCTGTTTAGAGGATTGTTGCAGAATAGGAACTGGATTTATTTACTGGTGCTGGAGTATGAACGACAACATACCGTAGATCATGGATTGTGGAAGATTTATTGTGAAAGCAGTGAAAAATGACTCAATTTGGTCTGCATAGATTTCTGTTCTGCTGTTTGACATTTTTTTGACAATGTGACTTCAGTTTTGAACAACGTGTGTTAGCAACTAAAAAAACAACTGGAATGAATGAATGAATGAATGAATGAATGAATGAAAGAATAAAACTCTGAATGAATGTAATATGGCTCTAAAACAAGCTGACACTACTTGTCAAATTATTACTGTTATTTTTGTAAGCCTGAATGTGTACAAATGTATTATGTTGCATGATAATCCTGGGAGTGTGTAGTCCAGTTTTCACATCAGATTTAGCATTTTATTTGCCATAAAACACATTTTGAGTGAAATACAACGTATCAAACTTCATATCTTTAATCAGCTTTAAACAGCAGATTTGCCATTGTGCTTTGACCAGCAATAACCTACGATATAAAATGAAATAAAAATCCAACCACTGTTTTTTTTTAATTTATGACAATCAGTATTTGAGGTCCTTGACATCTGTAGTGAAAGTGTTACATTTGTACAGGAGTGTTTAGGACAGCACCATCTACTGGCTTTAAAAGTAACTTTTCTTATAAGGGACAAATGAGCTTTAAGACAGAATATGATTTATTCACAATAGCAGCATCTGTTTGGGCATGCTCTAATTTTTGCAATGTGTTTATGCTGCTAAGATATTTATGTACCAGTGCACCAATTCAGGTTGCATTTGCATTCATATAATCCTTCAACAAGATTAAAGCAGAAAATGAAAAGCACAGAAAAGCATTTATACACATCAGTAAGCCATGACAACCCACAGCCCATTAGTATCAATATTAAAAGTTGAAGTACTTCAAAAAGTGAGCCAGAAGTTTGAATGAGGACATTTCTGTCAGACAGAATAGGAAAGCTGTCCATGTGCTCATGGGCTAAGGGACTGGGTGGGTACTGAGTCATCTGCAATTTGAACCCTACTGTGTGTTCAGTCAAATATCTTATTCCCAATCATTTCTCCATATGCTCTACAGACAGCAGCACACTGAGAGATCAAGAGTACATCTGTCCCAGTTCTGACACGTTCTCTTGATGTCACAGTAGCAGTTCAGGTTGTTGTTATTTTTGTGACAGTGTATTAAGTAGAGTAGGACTGAAATGTTTTGTAGAGATGTACCAGCCAGAAATGTCTAGGACCAGTGACAGATGAATATTCTACAGTATTGGGATTGTTGCAGTCTAAACATAGGCCACATCTTTACTAATAAGGATTGTATCAAACAACATGATGTGGCAATGGTCAGTGTAAACCAAAATCATCAATTTGTTAAGGACTGGATTCACAGTCACAGCAAAAAAAAAAGTCTTATTAAACTCATAGTTGTCATGCACCAGGAGGAACTCAGGTCTCAATGCACCAGTGTAAAATAATGTCTTTAAGGATTTCATCCAGGAAATTAACAGCAATAAGGGTACTGTTGGCTAGCACGTGGAGTTCTTTGCGATCCTCCACTGATATTCCTCCTAAGACCAGCACTGACCCACCGCCAAACCGTTCATGCCGGATGATGTTGCAGGCACCGTAATGTTCCCCACTTCATCTCCAGACTATTTCACATCTGTCTTTGCTCGGTGTGAACCTGCTATCATGTGTGAAGAGAATGGGACGTGATGATGGACCTGCCGGTTCTGGCATTCTCTGGCAAATGCCAGCTGAGCTGCACTGAGCTGTTGTATATAGTGTATGTTGCAGTGTTTATAGTTAGAGTATTTCCTGTTTTGGAGTGGCCATGTTCATCGATTGCCTTGTCATGTCACACTCCACAGTGGTGTTTAGTGGCACAACTATCACCTTTTCCATTATCATTGTATAAATGAAAAACCAAGGTATAAGACTTGTGCCTTTATATCTTTGGTATCATTAGCACATGTGGTGCAGAGCAGCACAAAGGTTAAAAAAGAGGGTTGGGTTTAATTAAATGCCTTATCAAGAGGTGTGGTTAAGCACGTTGCTGTGATATCTAATCACATCAGATTCTCTCATTGATTGTAAGAACAAATATCACTGATTTCTTCTTCATGGTGTCGTTCCCATGGCAAAAAAAACAGAATATGATTTTGTCTTGGTTTCTGATTTTGGTCCTGTTTCACCATGTTCTACACCAAAGTTGTAGTGAGACCTGCCAGAGGAACATACTGTATTAACTCATGACCACAAACAAATAAATCTCTTTCCAACTGAAACTTTTTATATCCTTTTCAGAGTCGACAAGACTTTCTCCAGAGCTCGGAGCTTATGGTAAGTATTTAAACTCCACTTTATTTGCAATAAATTTGTAATTATGGGGAGTGAATTACAATGAATATTATTCTGGAGTAGTTCAGTGGCATCACTTTTTTTATTATTTTTCCCTAAAAGCTTCATTACCTTACTGTAGTTACATGTTCTAACTGTAAAAGGTGAACAGGAAGCCATTGTGCTCTTGAGAATTATTTCTGCATGAAGATGAGTTAAAGCTATAGGATTTGTATGTGGATTAAGAGATTAAATTAGTATTACAGTTACATAACTTTACTTAATAACTGAACTTCAAACACACACACACACACACACACACACAGACACACACACAGACACACACACACAGACACACACACAGACACACACACACACATACATATACACACACACACACACACACACACACGCTCACTCTCTCACACCTGAAACCTTTTTTTGGTGTATGTAAAATAAAAGCATTTGAAAACAGCTAAAATTATATATATATATACAAAATCCAAATCCAAAATCCAAATACCTTGCCTTTTTTTAATTCATCATGATTGGAGCTAGTTTGCACGGCCCGGTGCATGTGTGAGCACGGCAGTAGTAAGGCAGAGGCAGACAGAGAGCTGTCCCAATACGAGCAAGACACTGCAGCCCCACTGTCTGGTTGCCACAGTAACACTAGACAGTTCTGCAGTGTTGGCAGGACAGAGCGGGTGAGGTGCAATGTAGGATGTATGCGTGAAAGTGTATGTGTGAGTTTTTGCGTGCATGCACGCATGCTCGTGTTGACAGGAAGTGTGTGAAGGCAGATGGACAGTGAGCTTCCAGCCTTGAAGGTCAGCCTGCCAAAGTCTCTATCAGGTTTCTACAGCACCGGGCACCGGCGTCTTTGCCTTTCTGAGCCTCTCTAGCTCTTAGCAGTCCTGGGAAACAGGAGCCTACCGCAAACCACACTCGACTCCTCCTCATCATACTGATCGTCCGCTTCGGAGAGGATACAGCAAGTGCTACCTACATAGCATACCTGTACCAGTGGATTTATTGCAGTAGTTGTGGTTTGTCAGCATTTTTGCTGTTAGCGCATGATGACCTTTTTTTTTTGCATGCAGAATATGATGCAGATCAGATCACAATAGTTGCTATAATGTGTCTGATATGAAAGAAAGATTCTGATATATTAGATATTATTAGGAAATATAAGTATAAGTAGTTATATAAGAGCTGAACAATTCACGGGCCTTATATCGAAAAACGCATTCTGAAGGATTTTAACTTTGTAACTTTGTTTATGTTTAGCAAACTATGATTAGCATTTATCTTATCTAAAGTGTAATCTAAAGTGAAGTAGCTTTACACAGTTGCTGTAGCCAAGGCCTTGTATCTCTCTGAGTGTATGATAAAGTCAGATTAGTGGTGAACTGTGATCATTTCTGGGACTTACTTTATAAAGAAAGACACAAAAAACACTAAAAAAGGTCTGACAAGAGAGGATCAACATGCCTTGCTCTCCATTCCGATTTGGAAGGCCAAAAAAGTTCTGGTGAGTTTTGCATGTAGCAATGTCATGTAAATGTTGTGACATTTGAATTTGAATGGAAAAAACTTCCATGCCCAACAAAGGACATTTTTTGCTGGCAGACGTCAGAACAGGAGAACAATTCAGCTGTCTTGCACAAAAACACACACAAAAAAAGAAGTTAAAGCATATTATTCACTATGATGAATTATTCAATTACTACAATTGAAGTAAATGGAAAAGCATACGGTTACAAGACTCAGGCAATGGCAGAGCCTTGGTGTTCAAGGGGTTAAATATTTATGATGTTATATTGGGAAAAAACAACATATTTCTTTTTTATCCTCTCTCTCTCTCTCTCTCTCTCTCTCTCTCTCTCTCTCTCTCTCTCTCTCTCTCTCTCTCTCTCTCTCTCTCTCTCTCTCTCCTAAACTTAACATTATTGTCCACATTTATAATGAACAGCATTAAATCAAATTCACTTGCAGTTGACATCCAGTTGAACCATTTGAATCTCTTTGCATTTTATATTACAAAACAACTGGAAAAGTTCTATTAAAACACCTCATGATTTCCTCGATCTTTATTGTTTTCAACATTACACTGTATTTGTGGATATTGAAACATGAAACGTATTTCAGGTCGGTGTGCACAGATCGGAGTTAAAATTAGAGACAAAAACAAATGTGACCTGATTACTTTTTCTTTCTTTTTTCCTCGTCTACTCCTATTTTATTCTTTCTTTTTTACATGATCTACAGCAATCGTATAGTAAGTGACCTTAAAAGCCATGAATGTGTTATGTAGGCCGACATCTGTAATATTAAGTATTGTAATATTAACTCCTTCTGAATCCAACACAAATCCTACATAAAACGAAGATACAGTTTCTGTTGGTATTTCCAGTTTCCCACAGACCTGGATAAAATTATTAATTAAAATTATAGGAATATGTTTTTAGTGCCATTAGAATCACTGAGCTAAGGATATAACATATATTTAAAAATTAACCTACACTGGGCTTTCTTAGTGTATTCATGAGCACTGAATTTCTATAAGGATATTTTCTGTTAAATTCTAATTCTTACCTGAAAAAAACATATCGAAACATATCTTTACATAAAAGAAACTCCCAGTAACATTACAAGTTTGAGGCTGTTGCATCAACCATTTTTCAAATACGTCTCTTGGAACAGCAGATTATTGAGAAATATTTTGAAATTTTATTTCACGTGTTGTGTCACAGCACAGATGCTGAGACAAACACAAGTGCATGTTTGTGACTTTTAATGACAGTTCAAACAATAAATCCAAAAAGCTTAAAAGAGAAAGACAGGCAATGGCCAAGCAACAAGCAAACAGGTATCAGAGATATGAAAAACACCTATCAAAACTATCAAAAATAGCATGAACAAGAAGCTGAGCGTATACTATATAAAGTGATTGTTAGTTAAGCATGAGGTGTGTGTGTGTGTGTGTGTGTGTGTGTGTGTGTGTGTGTGTGTGTGTGTGTGTGTGTGTGTGTGTGTGTGTGTGTGTGCGTGTGTGTAAGTGAGTTTGCATTGTAGAAAGTGAAGTCCGGTGTGTCCGTGTTTGTAGGCTACCATGTAGGATGGGAAAAGAAGTTTGAAGGTGTAGATATAAATGTAAACGATCTTTACTCTAGAGCTGGTGGTCTACTTGTACAACTATTATGATGCATAAAAGTTATGATGAAAGAAAATTACAGTATGTGATAAAAAAATTGTCATGAAATAACTTTGAGTAAAAACAATATAAGAATCATAATATATATATATATATATATATATATATATATATATATATATATATATATATATATATTTCAATATAAGTATAAAAAAATTTAAAACCAGGCTTCTATGAGTCAACAGAAAATTAGCATTATGTATTGTTCTAGCATTATCTATTGGTGCATCCATCCATTCTTTCATCCATTCATCCATCCATCCTTTCCAGCCATGAGTCCATCCATCTGTCCGTCCGTCCATCATTCCATGGGTACACATGACATGCTAACTTGTAGTTTTTCTTATAGGATCATGGAATTGAATAATTCATACTTGATAATCGTTTTTTTTTTTTTTTTTTACTATTTGGGAAAACTCTTATTATGCATACAATTTTGTCTGTCCATTTCTTTATCTGTCCATCCATACATCCATATATCTGTTCGTCCTGTCATCTGCTCATCCATCCATTTGTCTACTTGTCCATTTATGTGTCACTTAATGAGTTTGTTTCATAAATAAGTAAATTCTTATTTACTTACTTACTAAGAATAAGTATGTCATACATTTTTGCAGTGCTGCTAAGACTTATAGCGTTTCAACATAGATCAAAAAAGTGTTACAAAAGTTGCTTTTGTCATAGAAATGTATGTTTGGTCAGCTCTCAAATGCTTCAGTGATAGTGTGTTTACCCCTTCGCAGTTTTAATCTCATGTCTGGGAGACAAAGAAAGTATTAATTGGCTCTGATCATTAAGAGATGGAATTACTAACGCTCCCCCAAGCATGCCCGGGTGTCCTGTGGCATTGTATGAACAGCATTTTAAAAAGAGCTACAAGAAGGAAGTATTAGCTCTCACCATCCCAGATTATTAGCGAAAGAGTGATAAGAGACAAGTCAAATAATGGCTGAAATTTAGACGAATAAATGGGAATAAAAACATGTAAAATGGGTCATTTAGACATGAGCAGACCATAAGAGTTAAAAGCCAGTTCAACTTGATTAATGATGGTAATAGTGCAGAGGACAAATTAATCTATGTTTGGGTGCCAGGTGGCCTACTCAAGACAACTCTTATTTAGTCAGCATGGACTTCCCACTAAACCACGGCCTAGATTTTATCCACTGTTTTGACATTGGAACAATATTTGTTTCAGCCAAGAGGCATTTTTAGCGCTGCTAATTGCTTCTCATTGTCAAGTTTGCATCGAGGAACAGTTTGGTGACAATAGTGAGAATGAATAAATAGGGGAAGTAATTACACTTCACAAAGACAGGATCAGACAGGATAATAAATGCAGTTGTTCACCACTAAAGAGCAAATGTGCAGCTTTTTTTTCTTGGGTGGAGGTAATAAATTGCTGCATACTGGTGAATTTGTCTGTGAGTTTAAATTGGATGTGAGAATTTTGTAACTGCAATGAATTTGTAAAGTCTTAGCCTTTTCTTGAATTTTTATGTATTTTATCTATCATCGTTATGAATTAAGTCCTGTATACACGGATGAATACAATCAAGTGTCTTTGATGGTTATCAGTATGAACTCTATAGTAGGTTAAGGCTTGAAAACAAGTTCACCACTAATTCTCTCCTGTTGTTAATCTTCATCAGAAAGCATGCTGTACTTACAGCTTTAATATGAGCTCTACTCCATAAATAAGTGTAGTCTGAGAGGAGCCAGATCCAGGGCCAAAGGTAAAAATGGAAGCACTAATTCATCATGCATATAGCACAGGATGTAACAGAGATGCGTTTTCAGACTTTTTTGTCTGCGTTGTTTTCCCGTGTAGGGGTCGTCTTGGTGCTGTCATTAATATTTGAACTAGAGTCAAGAGTCAAGAAGCTTTTTATTGTCATTTCAACCATATATAGCTGTTGCAGTACACAGTGAAATGAGACAACGTTTCTCCAGGATCAAGGTGCTACATAAAACAAAGACAGGGCTAAGGACATGTAAGTAGTCTTAGCCACATAAAGTGCAACTGTGCAACCTGGTGCAAACAGTGCAGGACAAGACAAGCAAGACAGTGCAGGACAAAAGACAGTGCAGGACAAAAAACAGTGCAGACATTAAGTTACAAGACAATACAAAAAGTACAAAAAATGCAATACACAAAAGACAATAAACAGTAACAGAAACAGCGCCGACCGACCGGTGTAAATACTGAATGTTCAAACAGTATTTTGTGCAGTAAAAGAATGAACAGCAGCAGGTTCTTAGCAGCAGGTCCTTTGGATTATATATGGAGTTGTGCAAACAGCAGATGACTGAGATATTGTCCAATATGTGCAAAAACAGCAGAAAAGTGTGCAAAACAGTGTGTGTGTTTTGTGAGGGTCTGTGCAGTCCATACAGATGATGTGTGTGTATGTTGTGCTCAGTATAGTACTATAACTAAACTGTGGCCATGAAAAGGCAACTGTGACATTCGGAAGTGATATATGAAAGTCATTAAGTGTCTCCCGTCACTGTATTGCTTCAGCCAACATCAAAGCAACATGGCCTGCTTTGATTCACCACCGGACGCTGACAGATATGCTTACTTTGCACTCCCGTGAGTGATACCGCTCACTCATTACCACTTAAAAAGAAGTTGGCTCATCACAAAGTGCAGGTGATTCTTTGAACTGATCCATTGTGGTTTTAATTAATTTATTTATACAAGGCAATCATTTGAGACTCGGACTGCACAGCAAGAACATCCAATGCCTTCTATATACTGATATTTACCGGACATCTGTGATATGAGCTAATAAGGAAATAACAACAAGGCCAACAGCAGGGCAGACATTAAAGCAGGTCTGCTATTAAATTTTCACTTTTGTTTGTTAATTGAAAGAATGACATCAGTATACAGCTGCTTTGCACACCTGTATAAACACTTTCACTTTATTGCTTTCAGGTAGATCCTTTTTAAAATGTGCATTTTCCCTTGAGACTGAGTTTGGCTTGCGGACCTAATTTCCCTACTGGACATGGCACCTTGGGAGATTCCAGTCTGGCTAGTAGCGTTCCCCTCCAGGATATAAGTGCTGTTGTGGGATGGTCCTCTCTGCACATCCATATTAGTCTCTATAACCTGGACCTGGTACACACTTCTGGGCAGCATGTGGCAGCGTTGGTATTGAAGTTTCCATAGCGTAGGACATGACACAGTATTAAGTTCTCTCGAAAGGGAACAACACCTGGTTCCCTGAGAAAAGAATGAGGCACTGCGCTGCTTGCCGTACTGTGGGCATCCACTTCCTTCAGAAGCATGACCAATGTGACGTAGATGCCCTTTTATGGTCTTGTTGGCATGCTCCACTTTGTCACATGACCTACTCAAGCAGATAAATCGGCGTGATTTCACACAAAGATCCAGACACGACTTCCACAAAGAAGTGTTCCAATAGCACCAGCCATGCGTTTTGTTCCCTTCTCAGGGAACTGGTTTACATACATAACCTGCTGTAGTTTTAATTCTTCCCAATAAAATAGGAGATTAGGCAATCACAAATATGAAACAGGAATGATTTTTTTTAATTCCTCTCCTGTATTAACTGACACAGCCAGGAAGCCCCATTCACATTCCAGTTCATTAAATTGAAATAAAATTTATCAGTATTTGTTCAACTTTGCTAACATTAGGCAAATATACAGTGTAGCTAATATTACTAACCATATTTAGAGATGGCACCAAAAAGTGGCTGCAGTATACAAGTATTAAAAGCATTGTAAAGGTTTTCTAAAAGACCTCTAAAAGAACAACCATTATCATTTTGTTAATGTGCGTCACGTGCAGCTCCGCCTCAAAATAAGTGGAATCACAGAATTGCCACAACATGGACATGTGACATATCAAAACGCTAAGCACAATGTGGAGAACTACATTACATGTATTCTGATGATGTTATGTGACATCACGTGCAATCACAAAATGACCACAACATGGATGTGTTACATATTAAAATGCTCAGCACAATAAGGAGAACTGCTTGATGTGTTCTGGTGACATAACGTGATGTCACATGCATGTCAGTCGCCAAAATGAGTGGAAACTGTAATGAATGTTCTTATGTAATAAGGAAATGATTTTTTGAGCACAGTGGCATATAGCAGCACATTAAATGTTGTATGACTATTAATTTTTACCAGATGACAAGTAATAAATATATTCAGCTTGTATTTTAGACAATATTATTAGTGGCTTTATACTGATGAACAGCAGTTAAACCTACTTTTAGACAGGCATATGCAGGTTACAAATTTTCAAATAAATCTAGATTTAAATCGGTGAAATGAAAAGGCCATATAACACACATTAACCCATGCTACCAATTCTTAAAACACAACTGTTTGGACTGCCTGGAGGCAGAAGTGGCTTAGCAGACAATTCTGAAATTGAGCTCATTAACAAAGCCCTCCTAATAGTTCATTGACTTGATGCTCCAAATCCCTGGCTGGAGGATGCTCTCTTTACAGCAGCGTTATGTTTAACGACCCAGGGTTGAACCGTCATTCTCAACTTCTGCCTCATTAGCAGCGGAAAATGAGTCTGGCTCATCCTGGGTCAGCTGTCATGAGTGTCTTTAAACTAGATGTGTGGGACTGCATAGTGACTCAGTGTTTTTTCTACCGGTGTGACTGTTCAAAATCCCAACAGTGGCATCTAGTAAATATACTAGCCCATTAGCCTCTGCATTGCCTGAAGCCATACCTGAGATGACTGAGGAACTGTTTTTAGTAATATATAGTGAGCCATTAAGATGTTCATTGTTGTGTTCTGTTCAAACTGTTGTTCGATTCATAGCTATTGTTCCCAATAGCCATTAGGGGAGGCAGTTGAACAAGCAAGAACTGCTGCTGTTATTACCTCTCGCAATGTAGCTATGTTGAATTCTGACTGTTGGATAAAACAAGAGCAATTCTTTGATTTATTAGTGTCACTTTTAAGTATGTTGAAGGCCTACAATATGTGTATAGTAAACAACCCAAATAGGACATTAAATTGACATTGAAATAACTATCTGAGGTGAAACAAGCTGAAACAACTGCAATCTACAGCCTTCACTATTTATAGTTTTAAATTGAGATGAACTTTAATTCATTAATGACTTGGACAGATGTCCCAAATGTATTATTGAGTTTCAGACAGAGCTGGGATGCCTGAGGTCATGTGTCCTCCAGCACGAAGACATGTGGTCTTTCTCAAGCAGATTTCTTAGCAACTCTGATAACTAGTTATGTTCAGATTATTTAGGACATAATACAAAATTCAGCCCATGTGTCAAATTATTATTCAGTTTCTTAAAATTATTTATTTCCTCATAGATGTCATTCACAACTCTAGAGATACATAGAGAAGACAGTGTCTGTGTAAAGACTTAGAAAATAATAGTACTGTTTCAAATAATTGGATAAAATATATTTTCTTAGCTATCTACCAGTGTAACCAGTGTTCTTACCTGTACATCACACACTAAACATGGCTGTGACATATTTAACTTGCCCATTAGGGTGCATATGTCCTAGGTGATATCAACATTTCAGCAAAAACAACTCACACTCTAAACATGTGATAAAATCCTGAATCCAAACATCTATCTATCTATCTATCTATCTATATATCTATCTATCTATCTATCTATCTATCTATCTATCTATCTATCTATCTATCTATCTATCTATCTATCTATCTATCTATCATTACCCTAACCCAGATGGACATTTTGTATGTCCTAAGAAACAGGTGGTGTTTGAAAAAGTGCATCTTGTTTCCATTATCACATACAGTTTCAACCAGTATATAAGTGATAAAATGCTGTTATAGGAAAGGGTC
The DNA here is from genome assembly GCF_022655615.1 of Tachysurus fulvidraco. NCBI lineage: Eukaryota > Metazoa > Chordata > Actinopteri > Siluriformes > Bagridae > Tachysurus > Tachysurus fulvidraco. The sequence goes on from NC_062540.1 coordinate 13,356,819, forward strand.
ATGTTATATGGCCTGATGTGAAGCAAATTTACAAATCTTTAAAATAAAAGAGAAGATTTGTAAGTTTGTAAGAATAAGACACAGCCCCAATTATAAATCCTTTAGTTTTGAAACAATTGCAATGTAAGTTGTGTTGTGTGGAGGGGGAGGATTTGAGATATGGGGCAAGTGGGATTAATATATTGTTGGGGACCATCTGTGCTGATAATGATTAGCATATCTAGCGTTTTTGACCTTGTGGGGACCTTTCTGTTGTGTGTGAAAATCCCAGGAGATCCGCAGTATCTGAAATACTCAATCCAGCCCATCTGACACCATGACAAGGTCACAGAGATCACGTTTTGTTCCCAATTGTGATGCGTGATGTTAACTTTAACTGAAACTCTTGACCTGTATCTGCATGGTTCTACACATTGTGCTGCTGCCGCATGATTGTCTGATTAGATAACTGTACGAATGACAGACATTTATATATTAGCACAATTTATTAGAAGTATGAATATGTATGTCAATGGAAGGTCCTCACAGTAAAGGATTGTAAGACAAGTGTGCCTGTGTGGGTGTGTATGTGTGTGTCTTTATTGGGTTTGAAGAGTTTAACTGAGGGAGCAGAGCGCTGTCATACTCAATCAGCTCCGACTGTCTGCGTGTGTCACCTACATGCCACAATCTGCCTAAATATAGCCATGAAGTGACAGGCAAACATCTAACTCTCAGACACTACACATCCAAACATGAACCCATCCAGATCACATAGCCCAAAAGCGTGACTCTGAAGTCAGTACTGACATTGCAGTATTAAACTGCAACTCTGTCTAAATCTCTTCGTCTTATCTCTGTTTTCTTCCTCGGGCTGTTCAAGTGCTCTTTAAAGATGGATTAAAGTACCTGCAGCTCGGTTATGATCGCTATAGCGGTGAGCTACATGGATCCAAACTGCTAAATTCAATTCAATTCAATTCAAATTTATTTGTATAGCGCTTTTTACAATTGACATTGTCTCAAAGCAGCTTTACAGAACATAAACATAGAATAAAAGGTTTATATAAAGAATAATATAAATATTAATTGAATACAAAATTCAAGATTAATATTAAATATATTTAAATGTGTATGTATTTATCCTCAATGAGCAAGTCTGAGGTGACTCAAGCAGCAGTGGCAAGGAAAAACTCCCTAGAATGGAAGGAAGAAACCTCGAGACTTGAAGGGGAACCCATCCTCATATGGGTGACACTGGAGGGTGTGGTTATAAATATACAGTCTGACAGATGTTGTATTGATGTAAAAGACTACATGGAGTTCACATCTCCTGTTTAGTATCGCAGAGTACAACTGGAGCTGGTAGATCTATAGATGCCTCAGGATCCTCAGAGTCGACCTCATCTCAGTGGAGGTACAAAATATTCATCGCACGGAAGATAGTCGGAGCTGGTACACTTTTGATTCAGTTGTAGTACAAATAAATCATTACATTACACACAAACAAACATGCATGGTGATTAACTTAACAAATCTATCTGTATACTAAAGATTACTTTAAAGATTAATAGTGCTGCACGGTAATATGAGCATAAGTGGTTTGTTGACCAGGATTGAGCCGGTGTGTGTGTGTGTGTGTGCATGCGTCTGTGTGTGTAAAACTATGTTACTTTATTTGTTAATGTAAATGAGAATTAATATATAACATCAGTACTAGCACTTTAAGAGGTCAGACGTTATTTCTCTTGTAAGTCTGTTTGCATAGTTGTCCATATTTTGTCTATATTCTTATAATGTTGACACAGGACAATATGGCACCACTGTCTGGTAAAGTAATCGAAATATTCTATCATCATATTGACATCAGTATTAGTAAGTTGATTACAGCAGATTCAACTGGTTGACAGGAATACTCCAGCATGTTTCAACCTAATTTTTATCCACCGTATTTGCTGCATGAACTAAACGTCTGACAAAATTTCCCATATTTTATGTAAGCCTAAAAGCATTAAATTCTGCCCTTCAACCGCATGTGCAGTGCGTATCATTGAGTTAGAAGAATATTTTTAGTTATTGGTTTCATTTGTTTTATTATTATTCAAAACAGTATTGACAGCACAATTAAATTCTCAATTCTTATTGGTCAGCAAGTGTTGATCAGTTTTCAGGTGTTGATTAGGGATCTGCAGACAAATCACAGGTTATATTAATATACTCATTTTACTGATTATAAACTAACAACTTGGGATTTAGGAACAGTAAGGTTTAAGGATATTTTCAAACCAGAACGTCTTCAGTGCAGTGTCAGTAACATTCAAGGTTTCTTTCCTGTAAGAGTGTTCAGGACAGAAGACTTTGCTTTCCTGATTTCTTAATAACAAGACAAGCTACTGGGGTGTTTTTAGCTTATAAAAATAGAGGGAACTAGTTTTACAGTCATATTAAATGTAACCTATAAAGTGAAAAACATGTCCTTCACTAATTAATTAATGACTGCAATTCTTGGTAAATTGCTGTGATGTAAAAGTAACAGAATAGTTACAGACATGCTGTTATAGGAAGATCATCAACATTGGCACGGCAACAGTTCTCTGCTTTGCTCTCCATGGATACCTCTGTTGTTAATGTTCCCACCATGTTTCATTCCTGCTCTCGAAGGTTAATAGAGAACAATTAGAATTATGATGGTGCTCACGGATATCTTGACAGAGATAAGGGTGGTTGTGAGTAATGAAGAGGTGAGTGAAGTGCAGTCGGTGCTCAAGTGCTTATGGCTGAGGTGGGAGAGCTTTAAATTATGCCCTTTGGGTCTAATGTTCAACATAAGAAATTACTACCCTGCAGCTCAGCAATGAATGAGAGAGGGATGGTGTGTGTGTGTGTGTGTGTGTGTGTGTGTGTGTGTGTGTGTGTGTGTGTGTGTGTGTGTGTGTGTGTGTGTGTGTGTGTGTGTGTGTGTGTGTGTGTTTATTTGCATCTGTAGGTCTGAAGCTATGAGCTTCTTTAAAAAAAAGATTTATACATGAAAAATTATTGCTTTTGTAATAAGTGGATAGATAGGAAAGATGAGGGTTCTCTCTCTCTCTCTCTCTCTCTCTCTCTCTCTCTCTCTCTCTCTCTCTCTCTCTCTCTCTCTCTCTCTCTCTCTCTCATGGGTTGTTGTATTGTGTATGTTGTGTATGAGCAGACCTCTGTACTCTAATGCTGACCCTCCTGCTTGTGGAAATGGTTGTGATATTTGGCGACTAGCAAAGCAAGGTGTCATAATAATATAGAGTCGTGTCAATCTGTAGGAGATAAGTGATGTATAGTCAGTCAGTCTTATTCATGGTTTTACTTTGAGCTGTGAGCTTTAATAATATGCACTTTCATTATTAACTGAAGTCCTAACAGGGGTTTATTCTGCTAGTTTTAATGAAGTTCAAGAAGCAGATCACAGTCTAGAACAATCAGATTAGAGACAACTTAGAAAAAAAGATTAGAGAGAGAAAACACAAAATGGCAGAGTGATATACAAGAAACATGGTTTTAAAATTATGCAGTCCTACATCATTTACAGTATGTATATCTGGGAGATTAAGTGACATATTCAGAGCCAAAACCTTTCTGTCCATTACTAAGTCAAACTACCACGTGTGGCAATTTTTTTTACACTTATAGCATTTAGCAGACACCCTCCTCCAGAGTAACTTACATTTAATAAGGCTATCCAACTGAGTATTAAGGGCCTGGATCTGTGACAGTTTGGTGGTCATGGGACTCAAACTCACACCATTTCAAGCAGTAGCCTAACACCTTAACCACTGAGCTACCACATCCTGACAGCTTGAATTTAATACACAACTATTTTGAACATCCTGACAGCTTTGTCTCTTTTAAAACTTTCTGCCATCATCGTTACTCGTGTCACTTTACTCGTTACTCTACTTACTAATCCAGAAACCTGTGCAAAATACAGCCAAATCAGTTGGTTTTAAAAGCTACATGGGATGTATACATGTAAAGATGAGATGGGAATTTAAACCCAACAACGTTTGCTTGGTCAGAGTGCTACATAGTGCTCTACTACACCCATTATGGATGATGATGATGTTGTACCACACATTTGCATAGAACTCATTTCTAAACATGAGCACAAGCAATACATCAAACATGTACAAAAACCAAGAACTATCCAGATTTAAGTTTTTTCAAAGTTATTATTCAAACCACAAATATTAAATTACTCAGAGGGAAGAGGAGTTGGTATTTAGGTCATGAAATTTTTTAATCCAGCTAGGGACAATTTCTTCTTATCTGTATACTTCTTCTCTCTCTGAATGCTAGTGTGGGTCATTTGAGTTTGCTCTGTCTCTGACAGCTGGTGGTCTGAGAGATGAGCTCCAACCGTGTAGTAAGTATTGGTTTAGACTGGCTCACACTGGAAGTATTTCTGCGTGCCATCAGATCTTGCTCATGCTCATTAGGCCAAAGCTGAGCACGAAATGCATTGTGCTTAGAAAAATGAAGAGGGATGTTTTGAAGTCAAAAAAAATGTCTGTATTAACATTCTGGCAAACTTAATGCACACTTTAGGTCAAATGACCAGAGCCATTTGCTTGTGATCTTACTGCTTATATGTTCTACTGCCTGTTCCAGATAGACCACTGCTTAACATATAAATGGAGCAGCCGCTGCTGTATTACATGCCCCACTCCTCAGTAAAAAAAATGTGATCGCTGAAAATCCCTGGCCTAATACTGACACGTGAGCAGATTTAAGTGTGCTTTAAGTGTGCAAACTCAAAAAAAAAAAAATAATAATAATAATAATAATAATAATTTTTGTTCAATTTTCAAACAGCCATTTCAATTTTGTTCTTGAAAGATTATCTTGATATAAAGCTGGGTCTAAGGAGCACTGAGTAGACAGACTTTACTAGAAGGCCATTGCAGAAAATAAATGACTGGAGGTAATTAAGTATACAAATAGACTGACTGCACCTGAACACTCAGAAGGATTAAGTACATTGAACTGTCTGTCAAACACACTCTGTACTGCCATTATGGGTTAGTCCCACAACATCAGCTGATTACTGGATGGCTCTACAGGATCAAATGTATTAAAAACACTTTCTGACACTAAATATGTATCATTTAGTTACATAAATAACTAAGATGTAATTAGAAATATTAATACAGTATCTCTAAGATGAACTTTTCAAGAAAAGCTCAACATAGAGGTATTACGCAGGTTTTACCAGCATAAATAAAATGTATTACCATTTTGGGGTTAAAACACTACTTCTGGCTTGATGCTACTCTCCTATTATTTAAATAGGCTAAATAGTTTGCTTTTTAGATTAAATTGGGGCTGTAATTGTTTTTTTGTTCACTGAGTAAAATCACACAAGACTTGATGTTGATGCAGAAATATTTGTACATAACTAAACAATAAGTTTTTTTTTAAAAAAAAATAATCCTGTTATTAAACAAGAACAGCGATTTCTGTTTTAAAACAGTTTATTATGATCACATTTTTGTTCCTAGCAGAATAGCTCTTTTTTGTTTCTTATATCAGATCAGAACTCTGTTTTTTTTAATGACTCATGAGGTGTGTATGGTGTGTTGTACTTACCCCTAGCAAATACGAGCTCATGGAAGCAGCAAATTAAAGTAAGATTGGGGACTAGGTACAATTCTTTGTTAATTTCCCCTCCCGCAGCAAGCTAAGCTAGTTTAAACCTACTGACCAGCAGAGCATGTTATTGTAATTTGTGGAGACAGGTCACATATTGTGTCAGGCAGCTTACAATCAGTTTTAATATCTTTTCATCTAACCGCATACTCTCACATGTGTTGTTCACATGTTTACCAATATATAGTCTAATTATTAAGTAAGTATATTAAGTATAAGTATTAAGTATTAAGTATATTAAAAACACTTGTGTTTTTGATTAATAAAAAACACATAGGAAGAGATAACTTAGCATCCACTCTGCAAAGTACACAATTATATTATGTAAATATACATATAAATTCTCACCATATGTAGTTTCATTCACATGCAGGCACAAAGAGACTGAGTGAAGAGGAAAGAAATCACATTCTGGTAACAAATATAGTCCTGCTCAGCTCAAAATGGCTGCAGTTAATCACAACAAATGAAATTCATCAATCTCTTAACTGACTATACAACCATTGTTCACTCTTTCAAGGCTGGTTGTGAAAGTGATGAATAGTTATATAAAGAGAAATGCAGCTCCAGATTTTACTGTGTTGGCATTTGGCTGCTATACAGTACCTACTTTACTGAGTGCGTTCTTGGCCGTTTGTATGCAACTCAGTCAACCAATCCTGCAGAGGAAAATCAGTCTTCTCTCACAGCTGTGTACTCATGTCTATAGCGACCACTGAGACCATCAAAGCCGTGTCCTCAGTATTGTTATTCAGGTGTTTTTGATTTTTATCCCTAGTGACACATTAATTGTGAGTCATGAATAGTATTGAGTGCTCAGAAGTCAACAGAATTAACCTGATTAATAATCTGCAAAAAAATCATTGTGTTCCATTGGGTGTGTATATGTTTTGACATTTTTGATACGTGTGCACGCTTCATAGTGACGTTTTCTCACAGTTTATAAAAATTCCATTGTCCATTTGAGGTTTTTGAAGCACCACACAGAGCAGAAACAAGTAAATGACATGAGATGATTGGGGATGGAGAAAGGTATTTAGTAAAAGAAGAATTAGTAAGTAATCAGCTGTGCATCTGTTCTACAAGTAGAACAACACTACACAACAATACCCTCCAAAAAGCTTGTTTTGTTTTTTTCTGGGAATGCCCAACAAATGCATCAATAATTTGTGTTAAAGCTTTAGACATGGCCTGTCCAGACAAATGGCAATAGATGCAGACAAGAGTTAATATCCTCTGTTGACACTGCAAGGCCAGTTAACATAATTTATGTAGCACAATTTATACACAGTATATGATCATACACATTCATGGTGTGTTACAGATGTAGAAAATACAAAGTACAAAAATATATGGTCAATAACTACATCAGTTTTTATCTAAGTGAACACCAATTATATTCCAGTGCAGGGATGGTGTCTATTTGACCATCAAAGTGATTATTGTTGCTCTTAAAATGCACTCAAATGTACTGATTAATAGTGTAGTTTAAAATATCTCTCAGGTAGAGAGATATTTTTGGTTCCTGAACCCCTTGCAGAAGGACTGGGACTCACTTATGTAAAGATAAAAATGGTAACAGTTCTCCTCCATATGTTTATATAACTCGCCGCATAGGAGATGAGATCAGCTGGATCGATTTGAGCGGATCTCAACTGTTCACCGCGATTCAAACATAAATCAGAGTGGCGATGTAATGGTTAGTGCTGAACTGATTACTGAACATTTGCAGCTACATACTGTAACATTAACCTTAGAATGGGATGTTTCAGAGGTTGAAGTAGGTGGATTTACTGAGACCTATAGGACTGGTAAGGTAATATCCAAATATATGTAGAAAGAGCTTCTGTTTAAGTAGAGTGCGACATACTTTTCACAAGTAAAAGGTCTGGAATGGATTGTTCAGGTGTCCAAAAATGTTTAGCTATTTAGTGTACATCTGAAACTCCTTTAAAGCACTCAACTGAGCTGAGAGAACAGAGGTAACATAGTTCAAGAAGTCTTCATGCTAGCATTCTGAGCAGAGTTAGAACATCAGTCCCAAACCAGTTTAGATTTCATTCAAAAAACACTCAGAGACATTTTCGTTTATGATGTATTTGGCCATCTAGACTAAGGTCTGAGCCATTAGCTTTTGTAGCAATGTCCTTGTTATTAATTGTCCATTTGTAAGGGAAAAACATTTTTTACAGAGGCTTTTCTATGCACTTAGCCACAAGTCCTCAGACTTTATGTACTCTCAGTTTTTGAAAGTTGCTAAGCTGTGGCCTCCATCACAGCGAGTTGGCATTGGCATTGACAATGTGATAGATCAGACATTCTGTTCTTTCAGAATGTAAAAAGATGACACTCACACATTTTTTCCTGAGTGTGGCTTTAAGAGCCAGTCAGAGATCATTTATTTGAAGGCTCGAAATTTGAAGTGATTTTGAATAGCTGGTTTGTTATTAAGGAGGACATTTTCACATGTCTCCTGAGTGAGGGTTCTCTTTTTTCCCCTCACAACAAATTATTTCCAAAACTTTCCTACTTTGGTTGTATGCTGTATTTAGGTGAACACAACACAGGAATCTAGTGAATGTTTTTTACTTTCTTCAAGAGGACCTAGACTCAGCAATACTTTTTGAGTAAACTGGTAGAGATTTCCCAGCCAGATTCTAATATAATTCCTCACTGCTCAAATTTATTTTAGGCCTGTTGGGTAATTTGTACATACATTTTTGTCAAGCCACCAAAAAGGGGAGCTATGACTTAAATAGCTTTTGTGTATAATTGTTTAAATAGAAGAGAAATGGTGGTTAACTACACCAGCAGGATTTCTCTGTACAGGTACAGTATACTGTATAGCATAAAAGTCCTAAATGTCTCCTGCTATTTTCTAACTCACTTTAGCAATATTCACAGTCAGAGCTATTTATATACATTTAGGTGTACAGGGCTTAAATGCATTTTCAACACCAGTCACTTATTACATTTATGAGACTCAAATACAGTCTGGATATTTTCTTAGATTTGATAAAGTAAAGTCCAAGAGAATAATTTATTAGCTAGCTCATTAGCTAGTGTTGGACAAATTGACAAGGCTATACAGACTAAGCTGTTGTGAGATAATACAATATGATAAGCTAAATATCTAATTAAAATACATTAATACACACTATCAGAGGAGTAGATTTATCCTCTGGAAACGTCTTTGTCTTTAGGTGGTGTTCTGGCTATATGTCACACATGCAGTAATATTTGAGTCTTTGTTTTGTCTAAATATATTTAATTGTGAGGTGACTGTTACCTTTAACAGCATTATGGTTAACTTTTTTTTGGCAGTTTTGCTAGTTTCTACTGATTCTTGATGCCTGGGCAACTGATTTATACTGTATATTCCGTATTATAGATACAGAGACACCAGGCAAAAATATAAATGGAAGTTTCTTATTCAATTGACTTTATTAATGCATTATCAGCTCAGGATCTGTTTCACATTCTTTGGTTCTTGTCTTGTGATTAGAAGGTTGTCAGTTCAAATTACAGGCCTGACAAAAAGCCAGCAATGGGCTCATCTAAAAATATTCCTGATGTTCATCAGCTGGGATTTGATGAGCACTGGCACCTATACCAGCTGTAAGAGAGTCTGTGAAACAGGGAACAGCTGAACACACTTGGAGGAGAATTGAACTATACTGTTCTGTATACATGATCTCACAGACACCCGGGTTTGGCTAGTGTAGCTCGATTTGACAAAGGAGAGAGGAATCCCCTACTAATCACCCAGAGACCAAGGGGCAATTACCTCTGGTCAAATAAGTCCATGGCACTGCTGAGATTCTAACTCGTGATCTTACAGCATGTGTACGATTGATTTTCTTTCAAGCTTCTTAGGAGCCCTTTCAGCATTCATTTCTGAATGAGACTAAATATGAATGTAGAACATCCAGGACCTGGTATTTAGATCAGGATTACAGTGATTACAACATGCCTCTTACTTTGTTTGGGGATTGTTCATTAATCATGTGTTATTTGTATGAATGTGGCATATCCTGGTCGACCTCGCTACCATGCAATGCATATTGATTGCTGTGGCTTGTTTTGCCTTAAAAAGGTCAGGAAGAGGTACATGTGCTTTTTCCATACTCAGAGCTCACTGCTGGGCAGGGCGCAATTTGCAAGCCAAAAAAAATCCCTTTGTGTAGCTTATTGACCTAAGCTTCCATTTGTTTTTACGCAGGTGAGCTGCGTTTGAACTCGGCAGGTTAAAGGAGCAAGCTGCTGTAACATGTGCTACATATTAATACCTATATGAGATTTATGTTTGTTTCTAACAGATAACACATTCAGTGTTGACTTGAAGAAAATTGTTACAGTTCTGTATATAAGGTAATCTAGTAAACAGCACTGTTTCTATGGTTTCCTCTTCATCCTACGATGACAAATTAAACCTTACAGGAGAAAACATATGGAGGTATTAGATAGAAACAGACGTAGCCATGGAAGGATTTGAAAGACGGACGTGTTTATTAAGAGAAAGAGATGTTTTTATTTTCATTCCTGATTCCAGTTACCTAAGCAACAGTTGCTGATAGGGAGATGCGTTTAATTATGGCAGGACATAATTAAATGCAAAGTACAGCTGCATCAAACAGCTTAGATGGGCAGCGCTCAGTCTCTTAGCGGCACTCTGGGGGGAGAGAGAGTGAGAGAGAGAGAGGAAAAAGAGGGAGGGAGGGAAGCAAGAGGAGGAGCTAGCAGTGGAGTGGAGGGAAGGATAGAGCGGAGGGGGTGTAGTGAAGGAAGGATGAGCGCAGAGCAACTAGCAGGTGTGTGGTACTGTTGAAAGCAGCACCAGAGATTTCACTGCCTTGGCTCGAGAAACACATACCCACTGCTACTGCTGCCATACGGTGAGTAACTTCTTCACCTCATCTGCTTTGATGTTTCAGCATCAATATCTGGCACACTGGGAATGATGCCCCGCTTGCTGGTCCTGTGTTGTTTGAATGAGATAGTAATTTTCAGTTTTGGGGTAACGTAGCAAACAGAGAAGAAAAGCACAGGGCAGGCTCAGAGCTGATTGTTACAAAGCTGGTTGTTCAGGTTCATTATGTTGTGCTGACAGATGTTGCAGGGTTTTATGGAGCATAGGCTGAGATCATATGCACGAGTCTGGTGCCTGCTTGGAGCATGACGTGTAACCAGATAGCCCTTGCACTCCTGACCCTATGGTGCGCTCAGTGACCTTGCACAGTTCAATTCAATTCAGTGGGTTTTTTTGATTAGTCTTCACTGCCATTGCTCTCTCTCTCTCTCTCTCTCTCTCTCTCTCTCTCTCTCTCTCTCTCTCTCTCTCTCTCTCTCTCTCTCTCTCTCACACACACACACACACACACACACACACACACACACACACACACACACACACACACACACACACATCCCTACAGATTTTCCATAGCAGCAGTATTACTCGTATCCAATGGGACAGTCAGATTGGTGAGCAATAACAAGGTTCTGTTCACGCCTCATTAGCTGTAATTAAGTGCTCAGATAATGACTTTCTGTCAGACTTTCTGTCAGACTCAGAGAAATTGTTAAGTGTTATTTAAAGACTTTCGGCCACCACAAAGTGTAGCTGTCAACCTTCTACGCCTAACTCCAGAATCTGCAACATGCAACTGCCTCACATTCACTTCCAGACAAATTTGGTTGGAAAGATCACGAGCGATGGGTGCATCGCATTCAAAATGTGACTCACTCTGTCTGTCTCATTCTCATTCTGCTGTGGAGAGCTTTTAATATCTCATTTGCTCTCAGTTAAAGTCTCTTCCGGAAAGCTGAGTTTGTCTGCTCAGACGAAAATGAGAGAAAGAGCTAGTCTGAGAGAGAGTGATTATATTTGGGTCTGCAAATTGAAAAGAACAGAGTATTGTAGCCTTACACACTTCGAGCACAGCAAAGAGTTCATTAATATGTTGTCAAAAACTGTTTATATGAAATATAGAAAAAGTAAAAAAGTGTTCGGTTCAACAGGCTGCTGTCGGTCTCAGACGTCTATCTTAAAAAAATAAAGTAAAGTAAGGAATAAAAATAAGGCACAGGGTAGATACAATATAAAGGAGAAATAAAAATAGCAAAAAAATAGCAAAAAAATATCAGAAAATATCATCAGAAACTGAGGTAGTATTGAGTATAGTGCAGTGACGAGTTTAATCAAATATATATATTTGTTAGTGCAGAATGTGCATGTAGTGCAAATTGTGCAATTGTGTAAAATTCCAGCTGTGGTAGTGGGTGTTGTGGTAGCCTTTAAAAGTCCAGAAAGGGTCCAGGCTCAAGGTGTTCTCCTGGTTAATGGCCATAATGGCCTACGGGAAGAAGCTCCTCCTAGTTCTCTCTGTGCTCGCCTTCAAGGTGCTGAAGCACTTTCTTGAACGCAAGAGAAAATAAAAGATTTGTGTAATGCATAGTACTTGTTCAACTCAAAATTGCTTTTCCATTGTAGGTCAAGAGTACTGTACATTTCTTTAATTTCTGTGCATGTGTGAAGACGGAACGACTTACAGATCAATTCAAATCACGCAGTTACAGTTCTGCTATTTTTCTGCTATTTTATATGAACTTGATTTAAACGTATATTCTGTAACTAGGGTATTATTGTTCATCACGTGGTCTCTGATTGGTAATTACAATATAATAACAAAATATAGAATATTCCCTGATTCTTTTAGGTCAGCAGCTGAACCAACTTCTCTAGAGTCAACATCAATGTTCACATGTTCTATTAATGATATTGTGCAGTTGATCACTCAAACGGCTTAATTAAAAACGAAGCAGGTTTATGCTTTATTAATTTTTGTTGTAATGAAGGAACAGACCTGAATCATGTACACATGTGCCACTTACATGTTATGAATTCTAGCTAAGAGTCTTTTGGACTCCCAAGAGAGAGGAAAAATCTGGATTATTTTGTCAAATACTAATTAAATTGCTGTAGATTAGTGGTTTCTGATTAGCCAGGCTCTGATTTCTGGCTTGTATCTCTAATTCATTCATTCATTCATTCATTCATTCATTCATTCATTCATGCATTCATTCATTTTCTACCGCTTATCCGAACTTCTCGGGTCACGGGGAGCCTGTGCCTATCTCAGGCGTCATCGGGCATCAAGGCAGGATACACCCTGGACGGAGTGCCAACCTATCGCAGGGCACACACACTCTCATCCGCTCACACGCCACGGACAATTTTCCAGAGATGCCAATCAACCTACTGTACCATGTATGTCTTTGGACCGGGGAGGAAACCGGAGTACCCGGAGGAAACCCCCGAGGCACTTGGAGAACATGCAAACTCCACACACACACACCTTGTATCTCTATTTGCTCATTTAAATAAAAAAAAAGTTACCTGAAGTTGTACAGTTCAGTTGATTAGCTCGTTTTGAGATATTTAATTGAAGGGAATTTTAATTTAGTGTCATTATTCAGTTGCTCTTATTATTGGTGCGATGTTCTTATTAATTGTAAATCGAAAGCTTTCATTTAAACATTATATATGTTTAAGAATGAATTTATCTCATATGAATGCCAGTTTACAAAAGTGCATTAATCATGCAAGAGCATGTCTAATTTTATTGGCAGAGGACACTGACATGTTCATCATGAGGGACTTTGTCATTTAGTAACACCTGTTTACCGCCTCGAGCAGACTTAATGTATGCACGCCTTCAATTACGGAGGCATAACAAATTGGGAGGGCTGATCCCCTCACGGTCCCATCTCATTGGCTGTGTATTGTATACACCGCTGAACACTCTTGATTGTGATAATTGCAGTGAAGTGTGTGTTCAATGAATGAAATGTGCGTTTCCTTAGTGAAGCACATTGTCTATGGAGTGTAGAAGCTGACAAATGTTTTCAATATGACTTTTTACCAAAGGAACAAATCGTCTTGTTTTAGGCATTATTTTCCTTTAACTATTACCATAAATGTAAAAATTACTGGTTAAGAGTTTCAAAAGTATTCAACCTATAATAATATCATACCCAAATTATAGTAGTGCTAATAGTAAAATCCTGAAGTCATGTTACGAAGAATAGTAAAGAATAAAGAATTCAGTCTGTATCCCAGAGGGAGAGGAGCAGCTGAAGCCATCCTCAAGTAATTACCTTTTCAGTGGTCTATGTGCTACAAAGACACCTTTTTCCTTCCCACAGCAGGCTGTTATAGGCTGTAAGGAAGCAGCAGTGGAAAACCAGTTAATGCACACACTTGGGTGCCTAATGGGAATTTCTACCATGTCAGAGAGGGATGAACAGAGAGGAATTAATAACATTTTTCCTAATACACTAATCTCAAGTGTGTATTTGGCAGAATATCAGCTGTAACACTTTTTCATGAGTGATACATTTTGCATTTAGTACATTTTGGAGTACTTTTGGGATAAATTTGGATTTAACATCATGGTACCTCAACCATGATACATTTCTGTCATCATTAGTCATGGAGATGATGATCTGTAAATGAGGATTCATTTGGCAGACTCTGCTCTACGCTTCAGACTCACAGCATTATGAAGGATGGAGGCAATCTGAAGAGCTTGTTTTGGCTTCTTCCTGAAGTTCACTCAAGGTCCATGCCTCAGAGTGTCTGTCTGTTTTAGCTCAGTTTGCCTTACAGATTTTATCCAAGTGCCTTCACTTAAAAGCATATATCACCATAATACTCCATAAGAAATGTATTTAAAAGGCTGGCTATGAAAGCAGAAAAATATTGTTTAACTGAAATGTCCATATGAATTATGAGAAATCTGAAAGTTAATGTAACATGCATTGCTGTCTATCCTGCTTGGCATTTATGATAATGAAGGTCCAGGAGGGTACGACCCAAAGGAGACATATCAGAGAGTAACCGCATTTCATTCGAAAATGCCTGTCTGGTCCATGATGAATGGATTTGCCAAGCAAGGAAGGTCTAATGAAATCGGCGAAGGAAGTGCAACCCCCTAGTCGAGGCCTGATCCCCAGAGATAGCTTGCTTAATGTTTGTTTCCAAGCTGGATTCCAAAGCAGCAGAGCAGAGCAAAAAGAATCAGATAACGTTAATATGTGAAATGGGAGGGAAAAATCATAAGGCTTTAAATTGGTTTGTTTGAGGTTGTTATTTTAAGGTTGTTTTGGGTTGGAATTGAGAATAAAATCCAGTCCTAGACTTGCCTGTGGAGTCAACAGTGACAGTGGCACAAGTGCTGCAAGAAACTGGTTAAAAACAAGTTCCAGATGGCTGTAGAAAGAGCTCCAACTAAAAACATACACTACAAAATGAACACATTTTCATACTTTGAAATACTTCATACTTCATGCCATTTATTTCTTGAGTCCTTTTGGACAGACAGTTCAATGAGTTTGGTTGAATGTGTAGCTTTTGGGACACAGACACAGTAAAGTAAAATCTGTGGTTCAGTTGAAACTGATGGTCTGGGATTCTCCTGAAGTGAATTCAGCGGCAAATTACATCAAGATGTAATTCATGTGTTATTATAGGATCCCAAATTAAAAGCACAAATCTGCCTGAGCTGTCTAAAAAATTGTGCATGCATTTGCAGATAGTCTACAGAGAATTATTGTGCAAATAATGCCACAGGTGAAGAGAGAAATCAATATTGAAATGAAATTCTGTAAATGTCTCGTTTGAGATTTATTTCAAAGCCTGACAAAAGAGTAAACCTGAAACGTGTCATACAAATGCCATAAATGTGATATAAAGCAAAATAAAAAGAACGTAGAGGTGATCATAATATATTTAAATAAAAACCTTCTCACAGGCCCTGTTTAAGCTGTTGTTTAGAGGTGCCTATGTTCAGTGAATACTAATACAATTCCTGGGGTAAGATTTAATTAAAATTTCAAGGAATAGTCTTGATCTGTTGATAGACTGAGACATAAAAGTTTATTTTAATCATTAAAATGAAAGAAACATGTTTGTGCTTATGTAATTCCAGCCCATTGGTTGTCTTATTATACTGTATGTACTATAAGTCATGGTCACTTAAAAAAAAAAGGCATCATTATTATGATATGACCCTGATAAGACATGCTAGTTTATACATTAAAAAAGAGCAAAACAATCTTCAGACACTGTTAGTGGATTAGCTTGTGAAAATCAGTTAGTAAAAATACTGTTATGTCTGAATAGACATATACACACAGTCAGAGGGAAAAGTGCTGCTTCATCATACAGTAGTTCAAGGGCTCTCAGAAGATCTGAGGGAGAAGTTTGCTCTTGAGGTACAATGTTTCTCTGCTGCTCTGTTTTATTCACTTCTGAGTCTTTCACTATTCACCAGCCGGTGAAGATAAGTGTTCATTTGTTTCTTTACATACAACATAACATATAGTTTCATATTTATTTATTTACCTCAGAAATAGAGGTTCTGCATTTTAATCCAGGTCTTTATTTTAAAAAATGGTGTGTATTTGTTTTCAATTTATATGACCTCAAAAGCAGTGTTTTTGCTGTAACCTTATTTGTGCTGCTTGATGAGAAAAGGCTTTAGGGTCTCCAAGAGGACATCCAAAGTGCTTCAGGTTCCTGATTAGAGAGGGATATCTTTGGCTATATATCTTTCAGCCTGAGGATCATACCACAGTTGTTTTCTGATGGGAAATTGAAGGTCATACTTTAGCAGTTTGCCCCTGAAACATATTTATCCCACATTGTAACACACCCAGTTTTGTCTCTTGTCTCAGTCTCAGAAAATCAAATTATGACCAGATGTTTAAAAAAAAGAATATGGAGAAGACAGAAAAATTGAATTAAATTCCTCATCTTTCCCCTGCAGCAGATACCTATTGCTCCTCGATGTGAAGAACTTGTACAGATCCAGAAATCTGCTAATGAATGTGCAAAGACTGCTTGGAGGTTCTTCCTACACAGCTGTGTGTAGTAACACAAATGTCAGGCCCCAGGCTGCCACATTGATAAAGCTTCTCCTCCTGTGACCTCACAGTCTTTGTGTTTATGTGTATATACACTATGTGTGTGTGTTTGGGCATGAGAGGTGATGCAGCACTAAACAGCACTGCATCTGTCTCTCTGTGTTTGCAGGAAACAGGATGGAGGAGAGCCTCGTATCTCTAGCACTCTAGACACTACACTGCTCCAGGCTCCACTGCCCTACACTGCCCCTGCATTCCTAAAGGTACTTTTCAAACTCTGCAATTCCATAACAAACACACACACACACCTCGCTGCCTGTAACACTAAGCCTTAAATCCTTCCCGATTCCTTCCTTTCGCTTTGCCGTTTCCTTTTGAACTTCTGAATCTGAATCTGAATCTGTCGCCTGCTACATTTTTAAAAGTCTTCATACAGACGGCTTAGCTTTCGAGGGTGACTTTTGCCATGGCATGAATTGTATACAATTTGCTAGCATGGTACTAACAACTGGAACAAAAGACAGACATGAGAGTGAGATAATCTTGTGCCGTATGATTTTTGTTTTCAATCCAAAAACTGTTGTAATAATAACATTATAAATCTTACTCTGTCCTTTCTCACACCAATTTGAGATTCAAAGATCCGACTGCGTTATCAAACAATTCCAACGCAAAGCACTGCAAGAGATCAACTAATTACTTTACTGTATACAATGTATTGTATGTGTGTTTAAATAAGATCCAAAAGAGAAGGCAAAATGGTTTTTCATCCTCGCACGTTAGAACTTGCACAAAATGTAGTACAAAAAGTCAAAAGCTTGTATTGTGATACAGAATGCAAAGGTTTGCCCAATGATTTGCTGGTGAAAGAAGGAAAAAAGTTATATCGTCTTCACAAATAAATTCAAATCAAAATTAAAATGGGTGTAAATGAGGATAGAAAACTGATTTGTATCTGAACCTTCAAAATTTTGATACTGAAATGTTAATGAAAGAACATCTGTGGAATCTAACACCCTTAAGTCCTTAGGCGTGAATTATTAAGATTCCAAATAATGCTGCCTAATTTGAAAATGGAAGAAATGGAAAATGAACCTTGGCATACACGTATCCAGCATAGCAGCAATTACAGTCTGTTGAGAAATTGTTCATAATACACCATTATACAACATAAAACCTTTTCTCAACTGTATTTGTAAATACTGTTGGCATTGCATGCCATATGCAATATGCTGCAAAACATAATACGAGGCCATCTTTGACTCCTCTGTTCTGAGGCATAATTATGATGAATACCATTATTATTAAATCCTAATGAAGGGTGTAATTTGTCTTCAACTGGATTTTCAGGGGCTTAATAGACCTGCTGGTACTTTATTTTTCACCTTCATGTAGACACACCTAAGTCTGTCCATTGCATATACTGTACATTAAGAAGGCAAACATGTAAAACAAAGCAGACGGGCGTTGTCGTGTTTGCACATGTTTATGCACACAAACCTTCAGGAAATCAGGGCCTTGATGTCTTATTGGCATTTTAGTTTTTCTTGCCGTAAGTTTGCACAAACTTGTCTGGTTATATTTGATATCATCTGCTCACAGAATCGGTTTGGGTTCTGACGTTTATACAGGTTTATTTGCTGGCTGAGCATAGGCACAGTAGTACAGAGGGCTCCAGGATCCCTGGTTTGATCCTGAGTTTGGTTTATTGTCTGTGTGAGATAGCTCCACGACAACCCAAAACCCTTCCAGGAGATGGATTAACTACTCCAAATTGCCCGTACAGTAGGTGTAAGTCAGCTACTGTCCCATTCTGGGTGTATACTTGCCTCATTTTTAGTGTCCCCAGTACCTACTATATCCCAGACTGAAATAAAGTGAATGCTGATGAATGAACTTGTGTAATGTAGCCTGTACAATGGCAAAACAAAATAATAAACGGAGGTAGTTATCTTGAACGTTATCATCACTTCCTTGTGTATGGAGGTCTTTATATTTTCAAATTCTTCCATTGCAAGTGTACAGAAGGCAACCCACGGTCCATCAAATGTCTATTTTACAGTCCAGACCTCCTAAAACAAAAGGGTTTTTTTCAGTGAATCAACACTGGATCATGATATACGTAGTCATCAGTTATGAGTCTTGCTGCATCCTAGCTTCGGACGCTTTAGATGTGTGGCTATAGCAAACCATTCTGTTTCCAGGATGTTGCCCACTGACCTGTTCCTGTTCACAATTGCTTTATCCTACAGGCACGCAAACACAACAGGTGTGGCTGATCATTTGCAATGACAGTCAAATAATCTCTACTGTGAAAATAGTCAGTTCTTGACTGCATTCAGTGTTGAAAACAACCAAAGATAGTTGGAAATTGCTTTGCAAGACTATACAGAAGTGGATACAGGGTCCTGGACCATGACTGAAGTACAGAGACTGTATGAAATATCTCTTACACTAAGGAAATCAGCCTGCCACTTAACAGGAGAGGATGTAGATGATGTCAGGGAGCTTTTAAGCAATAAACCATTTGCTTTATTGAGTTATAAATCACTTGTTTTATAGACAATGATTTTTCTGTATTCATCTATTCAATAAAGTGTTCTGTGTTCGTTCTCCATTTTTCTTCTGTATTCTGCATCATATCATTTTGAAAAAATAAATTAGCTTTGCATCTGATTGTAATTTTAGTCAGTCTTTTAAAAGTAAGTCACGTATAGACAGCTGCTACTAAGCTCTTGAGACAGAGAATTTAACAGTCCTATTAGCTTTCAGCTTCCCTTTCTCTGTGGTCAGTACACACTGCATGGCTGTGATGCCTATCTCTGAGCTCCTGTTGTTCTTCACTAGAAGGGAATTTCTCGCTTATTCATCCCCACCTGCTCCGGAAAGATAGCAAGAATTTCTAGACCGGCACGGTCAGGGCCAGTTTGCTAACAGCATTGCATGGAGAATAATAATGTCAAATATCAATGAATGAGCTGAGAGTGTAGGCTGTAAACACGTTAATTAAGGACGACAGAGCTCTGACCAGGACCCTTTGCCCATGGGCCTGTCTGTGACTGGAGGTGAAATGGAGTTTTCAGCCTAAGCTCTCAGGCCTTCACTCCACCAGACACTTTAGCTGTGATTAGGATGGAGGAGGTCCAAAGGACAGCTCTGTAGTATCACTGAATTAATTAGCCTTGGAAAAGGCCGTGGATGAGAGAGAGCGACAGAGAAAGAGTGAAACACTTAAAGTCAGACAGGGGTCTGATAAGCTTGACTCTGAAGTCAGGTCCATCCTTAATTAATTATTCCCTGTGTGTAATTCTTTATTCCCAGACCATCCGTGCCATCTAATTATACAAAAACTCCTTCTTTGTAACCTCGTTCTCTTACAAACAAGACTACATGTTTACATTACTGTGCTTCTGTTGACTTTACGATTTTTAAAAAAAAAGAGAAAAGCCTTTTTAGTTTTTTGTAGTCATTGTGCTGATCAAAAACTTTAATCCCAGTCCTGTTTGACATATGACATTGAGGATATGAAATTGAGGATATGACAATGTGATTCAATTTATATTTGGTATAGTAGTCCTTCACAATTCAAGCAAGAAAAATTAATACTTCAAACACATTGAAAATGAATGGATCTGATATCGCCGCTATGTCCCATGGAGTCATGAATATGGAATAGAGTAGAATGAGGATGTCATCATTCCACTGGAAACTTTAAAGTGTTTTTAGACTGGATAATGTTTTTTTTTTCTCTTTTATACCAAGATATTCAACCCTGCATAGCACCTGTAGTTATCAGCTCAGCAATTTTGATGTTATAACAGACTGCTAGCAATTTGCTCCTAAGTTTCAAGGGCAACAAGACTACCTATCTTAAAATGTGGCGTTGAGGAGGGGGGTGAAAAATAAGCCAAAGGAAAGCGAAATCTGCTTTCTGATCATGATCTGACCATAGATTTTGTTTAGGTAGGACAATATTAATGACATTAATCCAAGAGGCTATCACACTTGACTATAGGCTATGTAATGAATAGTAAACACACATTAAAGGCATTAAATTAGCCTGAAAAAAAGAGAAAAAAGAGACAGTTTTATAGTATTTTACAGTAAATCAGGCTTTGCATGGAAAATGAGTTCACTGTTGTTCAAACATTAACCACTCCATGATCTCCCTTTTGATCTCACACAATCTTTGCAAAACATTATACATATATAATGTTTTATTACATTAGAGATACTCTAGCTGCATTAGCTATAAAGATCTTTTTTTAACCCAGTCTTTCAACTCACTGTCCTCTGCTCCTCTCCTGAGCATAGGGCAACATGATTCATGCCCCAGTGGGCCTCTAATTCTCATTTTTCCTCACAAGCTGCAGTAATAACTCTCTGGAACAAAGTGGGGCAATAATCTGTCAAATAGCAGGTAATTAGTATTGCAACAGATTTAAAATATACGGAACTGTGAATGAAGATTTCATAAAGATGAATATTTGTTGCTATTATGGACAAGCCTCCAATGAATATAACTTTTAACAAAATTATGAGTTTGTGTTCAGTCTGAGCTTAGAGGGAACACAGCATGATAAAGCATACTCTCTTTTTAAAATTTGTGTGATGTTTAAAACATCAGCCCTTTTCCTATTCTAGAAGCATCTTTAATTATTTGCTTTCTATTCCCTTGGATTTTAAAGTGTATTAATAAAATGTGATTGTGCATCGGGATGGTGCATGACTAACAAGTGTCATTCTCCTGGCTTTAAGTAAAACTTTATCAGAGCACATCATGCAGCAGTTATCTAGTTCAATACAGACAGACACTGTTATTATCTCAGATGGCATTTACTTCTATCCTGTATGCTGATTTGCACCTCTGATATAATCTGACTACATGCTGATGACCTGTGACTGCACTATAAGCACAGCAGCAATCATATAACACCTCGGCACAGTAGGACTCATTATTAATAATAAAGAGTTTAATTAAGGCAGTGAATTCAGTGTTAGATAGAAGTCAAAACAAAAGACAGTGACTCACAGGGGAAAAAAAATCAGGAGACATGAGACAAATGGAGTAACACAGCAATTAGCATGACACGTTGAGCTGAGCAGCAGGACCTGTGATGTATTCTAGCACTTTGCACATGATCCAGAAGGCTTAACAATGCATCATTTAGACAGCTACAACACAGCTGAATGTCTTTGAGATATTATCCAGACTCCTCACAGTCACTGGTAATTTCATCATACCATGAAACCATTGGCTTCTCTCTCTTTAGACCACAGCTTCTCAAACTTAGGATCAGACTCCTGCTTGGAATTGACTAAGAAACAGATGGAATTCCAGCTTTCTTCAATTTACTTATTGTAATGCAGCTCTATGTACAGAATTTAGACTTAGATAACATCATATTAAACAGATAGATATTATTATTATTATTTGAATTTCTTTAGCGTTCTTTCTATTTAGAGCTCCTCTTAAACCCTCTTAATATAGAAGTATTTTCCAGATTATTTTCAAAAGTAATTGCAAATTGTATTTGGAGTTACATTGTCTGTTTGTGGACACATTTAATTGCAACATAATTGAATAAGAATGTATATTCATAATAATTTAAATGCAAATCGTGTACTACCAGTTCTTTCCACAAACATACAAATTTCAAAGTCCATACCTAACAAAACCAAAGTCCTTCGGCAACAGCGTTTTTGATTTCACTGCCTAGAGCCTGACAAAATTCAAATGGAAAAGCAGCTCCCTTTGTATTTGCATGTCTGATGCCTTGCACAGAAACCCGTCAATCAGTGTTGGGGTGGGAGAATACTATTGGGTGTGTTACATGAAACACAGATCCCACAAGCAAAAATAAAGCATGTTCATGGTGTCTAGCTCGTAACGCCTACTGTACAATGTATAATATTATGAACATATTATAAGGACTGCAAATTATACTGCAAATGTAATACATGTTTATAATATTTACCAAGAGATTAATGATCCACGACAATGCGTTGTAAAGGTTTAAAGAAACAGGCCTATCCTATTACTTAAAAGGGGAGTGGCCTTAAGGTAAGTTCAGAGCTGTTTGTGAATCTGTGTGCATTCTGTTTTTCCTTATTTTAGTGATCTATAGGATCTGCTGGTTGATGTGATCAGTGCAAGGGGATCCCGTGATCTAATCCACAAATAAGTTCTTTGTTTTTGATTATTTAATCGTAATTGAAATATCCCCTACAGGTGAATTCATAGTCTATAGATATCTGAGTTTTGCATGCTGAGTCTACATTTGTGAAAATCTTAGGCACTCTTATTTAAAGAGATTTAGGGGTGGATGGAAGAAAATAGAGAAAAGAGAAATAATGTTTCTTGTCATGAGTGTAGCAGTAGTAAAAGAAGTCACTTCTCTAAATTGCTAGCTGCAAATATACCGAACTATTTACTGATTTACTTGTTGCAGGGTTTGTATTTTCTACACTACCCATGAAATAAGGACTGGGCTGTATACACTACAAAAATCGACTTTGTGTTATCAATTAAAAGTAGATTAGACGGCTGTAGTATACCGGTGATGAGCTTAATATTGCGCTGCACCCAGTCATCAATGTTTGTAAAGTGCAATAATGTGTGTCTGTGTGTACTTTTTGACCATATCTACAACACAGGATACTCTCATAGTAACATCCTTTTATGAGATGATTGCAGTTTCTTGTTTCCACGGAACTAGATGGCCTAAGATAGACATCAACATTATGTTGATTATGGTCTTATTAAAAAGATATGTTCAGCTGAAGGTGGAGTGCCATCTCATTTGTAGAGAAGGTTCTTCTCTGTTGTTGTTCTTTCTGGTCTTCTTTTTTTCACTCTGCATTTTATTTGCATTTGTGTTTGAAAAGCAAAAAGAAAGGGATGAGCTTGGGTGGTGCAGGCAGGGCTGTAAACAGGGAAAGGATATATAGTGTTCTGACTTAATAAGTGCTGATTTCTTCTTTTTTTTATTTTTTGATGCAAGCGTTCAATCACTTCACCAGGGAATTAATTCAAGTGATTTGTTGAAGTGGTTGTAAGCAATGTTAGCACTTCTTGCTAACCTCTTCTAAATGTAACCTCCAAAGGAGTCCATCTGCTTTCTTCATTTCAATGTTTTCTATAGATTCATACAGTGTTTAGATTTGATCCATTTTGGTGCATATGTAAATTACAAAAAGTAAATAACAGTCATAGCTCTACTGTACATATAAGTGTTTCCTGTATGTATTTTGTTTAGATAATAATGTATATACACACTCATGGAGTTACATTAGCTGAACATAGATAGGTGACAAATTACAGGAAAATCAGTGACTCTGTTGGGTTTTGGAGTCATTTTGTTTGTATGTTTTGAGTTCACTTGGCCATAAATAGGGAAGTGTTATGGAGAAATAATTACTATTAGAAGATCTATGAGAATGAATAGAAACCATGAACTCTGGCTTATAGCAGCCATCCTGGAATGAGGAAACAATCATTTCTGTGCACTAATTAAGGCCCATTGCAAAGAAGATGCAAAGTTATTCTTATTAAGTCAAAGCACCGAGCAAAACGTGTTCTAATTGGCTTGACAGAAAGCTCACACCTGATTGGCTAAAGTGAATGTCCTATAAGAAATAGACACTAATTTGTGAATTATTGGCTGGCAGGAAAGTCTCGCGATATACACACACGTGATGATTTGCAAATGCAGATTTACTATTTAAAAACATTCCAAAATTTACAAACACACTTGTGTATTTGTGAATTGTGTTTTGCATCTGTGAATCTGTTAAATACTGTAAATGAATGAAAATGAGAGAATTTATGTATTTATGCATTTGTAAATCGTATTTTGTGAATATGAATTAGGTTCTGAATATGTCAATTGCTGTTTGCAAATATATTCATGCTTTTTCTGTATTTTAATTAGATTACAGATTTGTGAATCATTGTGAATGTATTCATTTATAAAGAGTCACTGCAAATCATTAAAGAGTTATTCTGACTGATCACTCATGGCCTTCATAAGTCACCTAATCTTAACCCAACTGAGCCATGTGTTAGACTACTCTCTCCACCACCATTATTAAAATATCTTTAGGAACAATCACTCCCAAGTTTTTCATCAATATTGTCTCAATATTTTATTCTTCCTCGATGCTTTTCCTTTTGTTTGGCTGTCAGCAATGGTCCCACCAAAACATTTGAAAGTCAGGTTTCTCTGCCATTAACTTTAATTATTGGCTTAACTGTGAGTCTAGTTTCATTTATGCCTCTTGATAGCAATACAAAAAAGTAAAAACAAATTTTAAAGAACTATTTTACCTTATCACCATTAGACACAGGTTGCACGTTACTCTCAGGGCAAAATGAGGTGAATATAACCTCACGCAAATTTCACAGTGGGAAAGGTGTTTTATTAGTAATTTAGTCATCTAATAATTCTTTACTTTTTGAAAGACTTCAAAATGGTCATTTTGACCTGATCAGAGCAGAGAGGCTTATTTAAAAATAAAATAAATCAAAGTAAGACTCTGAGCTCATTAGAGGTAAATATAATATCTAATCTTGGACCAGTTTTTTAAAATGCAGCTCTAAATACAGATCTAAATAAAATGCCCAGCACCTGTTGGTGTGGCACATAGCATTCTAGCTTCACTGGGTGGGCTTCATGCAGGCTTGTAGGAGTATAACCAAAGCCTCAG
The DNA here is from genome assembly GCF_022655615.1 of Tachysurus fulvidraco. Classification (NCBI taxonomy): domain Eukaryota; kingdom Metazoa; phylum Chordata; class Actinopteri; order Siluriformes; family Bagridae; genus Tachysurus; species Tachysurus fulvidraco. The sequence continues at coordinate 13,382,115 of NC_062540.1, forward strand.
CTCCACCTCTACACCTCAATGAGAGTACAAAAAGAGCTGCTCTGTGAGAAAGGAATGCAATATTTGCCTTGCCAATTCCCACACCAGTCTGGAGAGAGGTAAAAAGAAATATTGGCTCTAACCATATGCTCATACACACAAACACTCATACATAGTACACACGCCTTACAGAGCAGTGCAACGTCTCTCTCTCTGTCAGAGGATTTCTCACACTGCTGTGATGGGACACTTTGCTGGTTCTCACTCTGGACTTTTCTTCTCACATGGGCTGAAACAGAGAGGTGGTTTAGGAGGCACTGGAAAAATATTGCCAGACTTGAATTAGTTTGGACTGAACATAAAGGACTGTTTTGTCTAATACACTGGATATCACTTCAGAATGGCCACAAAAAGTCCAATCCATGTGACAGTGGGACACTGGAAAAGGCCTGGGATCGTAAGTAAACTTTTGAAGCTCGACCGAAATCAGAGAGCAAAAGTCTGAGAACATGTTGAATTGTATAGAGATTATATGGAATCTGTGCACTGCAGGCTAAAGATCCATTCCTAATTAGTCAAATTCTCATCTCAGCTGTATATACAGTAAAGATACATAATTGTGACTTTTCACAATTTTTTGCACTGTTTTAAAATCTGCAGAAGTATACAGATCTAGTATACAGTTCTGGTTTTATCCTGGAGCACTTTTTATTGTTGTGTTCTTAGCTTTGTATTTACTTTTGTATTATTTTAAAGCAGCAAGTGTTCATGACTCAGGCTGTGTTTGCTGAAGGAGGATCCCCGTGATGAGGATCAGGAACAGCATATGGTGCAGAGTTTTACTATTAGTCTTTGATAAAGCCCTGCTGCCTGCTGTTTAGGTTTGATGTGTGCTAGATGACCAGTATGAGAACCTTTCACAGAGCAATAGACTAAATAGATCATCAGCTTCTCATCTCACACACATTCGCACTCCTTCTATTTTCTTCTTTTCCTCTTGCAGCAAGATTATGAAAATGTTATTTTGCCAGGTTGAATTTCTCAGATGTTTGTTTTCAAGGCAGTAGGGTCTGTTTGCATATGGAGGAGGACTAGCACAATGAACTCAAACAATGCGAGACGGTACACGATTCTGTTTGCCCAAGCGAACGGGAAGAATTTCATGCAGACTTCATGTGACACACACCTGCTGGAAAAACACTGGTATCATGTGAGCTGTGTATGCATTGCTATTCATAAACATGTGAGGGTTGTGCAGTCTCATGTTCAGTGGCATTCAGTGAATCTAATATGAAAAGGTATAAAAGCTTAAGCTCTGAATTTGGAACCAGGAAGTGAAGTAAATCCCGCAAAGCCCATAAACTTCATGTACAATTGATGGTTTGGGTGCTTATATTGTAGAAGAATTTTCAGTTTTATTTATTTATTTATTTTTAATTACATAAGGATAATCGACTTTTGTTGGCATATTTACGTATGCTGTAAATAAGATGACTGAATTTACAGAAAAGCGGACACAAGAACAGATTAAATAGAATAAAATACAGAAAACACAAGCCGTAAAAAGGCACTGGGAAACGAAGCTTGGTGTATAGAAATGCATGATGAAACTTTATGATGAAAAACAGCAGGAAGAAAACACCGCCTAATAAAGATGAGACACAGAACAGGTAAACATATTAACTTATTATGCAATGACAGTATTATAGCAGGAACATAGGAATGTGAACGAAACAAAACGTGCATGTGAAACTGAGAGGAGGGATGACCTTACAGTTACTTATATTTACTTAGTGAATAACGATACATTTGGTTCAGAGAATAAACCTAGGAAATGAGCTCTAAACCATGAGCATTTGCATTTGCCTTAGAAACAAATGTGAAAAATGTGTATTCAGTCTAATGTCTTCAAAACACACTGCAGTATAATCTCGACTGTGATAACATACCCCAAGTGATTTAACATTAAACCAGTGATTTAACACTTAAGATAAGAAAGTGCACCTTGCTGACCGCTAATGCTGACTTATTGCTACTAACATTGCACCCCGACGCTCTCGACACAAGCTTCTCTTGTTCTAAGACACTACAGTGCTTCATTTAATAATAATATTACCTGATGATATCATAGGTACAAATGAAGGCCAGAAAGGTCACTGAAATACAGCAGAGCTATTGTGGTATTATAGGTGAAGCAGGAAGCTGATTAAAAGCTGCAGTGTTTCTAGCTCGTGTTCTTCACTCTTGCTCTACTTACAGCATGTAACATAATTCAGGGCTCAGCTCTCACATACCAGTTTTATCACCAGACTCCTCACTCATCTCATTTCCTCTCCCCCCTTTTTCAGACTACTGATTTATTTGAAATGATTGAAAGAATGCAGGTAAAGTATTGCTTTTATTATCTTAATCTCGTTCTTCACTTCTTCGTCTTACAGTAGATGTCTTCCACTAACCTCAGAGCCAGCTCTTTGAACTGGCTATCTACTAGACACAATCCTCTTTGCTTTCCACTTTTGTGAAGGACAGATTTCTAGAACATGAGAAAAACCCTGTTTCATCATGTCACCCCATGTTTTTTAATATTTTGCGATATTTTCTTGTTCTGCAACGTTTACCTGTAAGCTCAGTGGACGAAAGAATCAAGTTATCGTTGACTTTGTGTCACAGCTTTGTGTTACTCGGCAATTAATTACAATTAATTAAAATTTAATCTCAGTCTCTCATTGTTATTGCTTATTATTATCGTCTCTCACAAAAAGGTGATACACAATTACATAATAACTTTACTTTGTAGGGGATTTTGAAGCCTCATTCGGATGGCTATGGTTCTGCATCTTTTTTTTTTAAAGTACTCAGAGATTCAATTTTCGGAGTTATCTATTTATCTAATAATTAATGTTAGAATCTAGCCTATGAATCGGTCTGATTATTGTCAGTCCTGAGATCTTTCTGATTTTATATGCAGTTGGTTCTGATTAAAACATATCGCATTTAGTCATATTTGAAGTTATGTAAAGAAACCTTATATACATACATCAACTGTGGAGAATAACACTTCACTTTATGTCCATACTGTCTTCACTCAAAAACCAATAGATGGAAATGAATGAAGTAAATCATAAAGAAGATGGCAATCCTGTAAGCCATTTACAATCTATTGCAGTGACAGCTGCAGGCCTCATTTCATATTCACATACAATATGTCATATCAGTGTTTTATTAATAAATTTATCCAGCACGTGATTATATCAACACATCTAACACAAATGTCTGGTTTTCTGGGAAAGGAAACCTGCAAAAAGTTTATTTTGCCTAATTTTAGAAGTGAGAGATTTATGAGAGTAGACATCATCCTGAGAAACAAATACCATCCGAACAAGGCTGATGAATAGTGCAGCTATGGGGCCTAGAAATCATTTTAATGCAAAAATAAAATAAAAATAGAAGAATGGGACAGCAGAGTAGAAAGCACATCATAGATGTCCCACACCAACAGGAAACAGCTGTTATCATAAAATGAAAAAGATGTCTGTTTGCAGTGTATCATCAGATAGACCAAAAAAACCAATAATGTAAGCCCCAGCTTTTCAAACACAGACCAGATCAGTAGCACCAGAGCCAACACACACACCTACACACACACACACACACACACACACACACACCTACACACACACACACACACACACACACACACACACACACACACACACACACACACACACACACACACACCACACACACACAGAAAGCATGATGGCTTGGCAAATTGTCAAATGTCAAATTGTTCAGGTCACATATTTGTTAGATTTTTTTCACACTTAGCAAAAAAAGTGCTATTAATATATGATACTAACAATCTTGTATTAATTGCGTGTTGTCTTTAAATTCTCTCATTTCTGTTACCTCTTTCTTTACCTATTGATATTCACCTATCTGTCAGATGTCCTCACTGACAATATAACGGTATCCTTTAAACTGATTGATAAAATTGATAAGACAAAAATTAATTCATCGTCACTTTAGTTTACAGTCATTAGCATTTATGAAAGATGTACAAGTCTGTGAGTCTCACTAATAATGCTAATTGATTTGAAACTTGATGAGCACACACTGGAGTGGGGTCAAGGATTCATAATCATGATATCATGATATACTGCACCTGTGGTGAGGATTACAAGACCAACAAATACACACAAAAGTTTTTTCCACCAGTACCAATTCTATAGACATAAAGCATCTAACACAATCCTGATAATTGATCAGGATTAATAATGGCTCGTAAGTATTAAGAGATCCATTTCTCTAAATCCTTCACTCTAAATCATTTTACATATAGTTACTTGTACGTAATTACACCTTAATAAAGCTTTTCTTGTTTACTTTTGCTAAGAAATGTGCTCCTATAGTGTCTCTTTACAGATGTTGTTACGAATCATGACGTTGACCGTGTTTAAAGACAATTTTAAAATGTTCCTTGAGCAGCAGATTTTGTTTGCGTGACGTTTTTCTTCCTTCCTCTGCCTCATTATATTTCACCTGTACACTTCTTCATCTGAATACAGGTTATCAGCTTCATCACCCAGCTGTCAATGCTGTCCAAATTGGGCATCATATTGATTAACCTTTTTGTAATCTATACATTTTTTAATAAGTGAATGAGACATGAAAAAATTCTATCAGACAGGATGATGATGTGCAATATGTTTTTCACTATGTTTCAGAGCAGCAGAATGGATGAACAGCGGTGTGCCCTGCCTCCACCCCTTAAGGTACAGTATGCCCTACACACATACACATTCTCACCTCACACACAGAATCTATTGTTTCCATGCCATTAGTGGTCAGTGGTGCTCAGCTCTTCAGGTGGTAGGCGATTTATCTTGTGCTACGACCACAACTAATAGATATAGTGCTGAAATAATTCATACTTTATTGTTATGTCCGACTTTGTTACTAATTTCTGAATATCATATTGTTAATTGGTTATGTGCGTAATCTACAAAAGCATGTATATATTTTTTTTGTTTGCTCAATTTAACAGACTGAGGAGGACTACATCCCATACCCCAGTGTTCATGAGGTAAACTAAAACCCATTTACAGGTCTCAGTCACATTTTAACTGTTGCCTAGCTTCACAGTAGTGTTTTCTCTCTCGGCTAGGTGTTAGGCAGGAAAAGCCCTTTTCCTCTGATCCTGCTGCCTCAGTTCGGAGGTTACTGGATTGAAGGCACCAATCACGAGCTGATGAACAGAAATGATCTGGATCAGCTGCTGTCTCCTACGTCCCAAATCAAGCTGGAAATCAACGTTACAGCCAAGATCTACAGAAAACACTTCATGGGAAAAGTAATAAGACAGTACAACACATTTTAGTCATATAAAAAAATATAATGGATGTGGAGCATAAACGCTGTTTTGTAACATTTCTCTGTGTTGAGTCTAGTGTCGACTTTTGTACTTTGTATTCTTTGTATACTTTGTAAAAAAAAAAAAACTTTCCTTAGAGATTAGAAAATCCATTTGACCAAAGTAAGACACATGACTAGTGTCAAACTAAGAAGGTTTATGCATGTCCCTTTACACATTTCAGAGCTTAGCTCTAAAGAAGATATATTAGTTTTGTTCTTAATTTGACATAATGTGTTTAGCTAATGAAATCCTCATAATGGATGAGTCTCATGGTATGACCTTGTAACAGAGACATGTCTGTGTATATTTCTTCAAATGTGTGACTGTGTGTTGAAGAATGAAGATGAATGCACTCTCACACTCTCTTTCCCCTCTGTCATTAGGAACACTTTAATTACTACACATTGGACAGCGCTCTGGGCCACCTGGTCTTCTCAGTTAAATACGAAGTGATCGGGGACCAGGAGCACCTTCGTCTTATGTTAAGGTGTGCATCATCTCTTCTAAAATCTCATCCAGTACCCTTTCATCGAAAACCTTTCTAATGTATTACTGAGTGAGGGATTAGTCTTTGTAAATATTCTCTTTCTGAGCTGCTCTGCTTTGCACTTTCATTTGGATTAAAGATTATTCTAGACATAGATTTATCCAATCTCTGAACCATGAGTCATTTCCAGAGGCAGTAATATCCCATTCAGTCACACATTTCTCTCCTGAGATTACATGAGCCGCACCTTCTCAGCATCCTTGTTTCCGAATTAGTCACCAGATGGGCAATATGGGCCAGTGTGTGAGTGAAGAGAGACAATTGTGGGAAATTGCTGACATATCACCAATTCTGACACCAAATATACTGAACGACTCCATCATGAGTTTATACATCCATCAAATAAAATATAAGATTAAAATGAAATGCAAATCCTCTTCTTTTCTTTTCCAGGAGCAAATTAAAGACATATCATGATGTGATCCCGATATCATGCCTGACTGAATTCCCCAACGTTGTCCAGATGGCCAAGGTGAGAGTATAGTTCAGCGTTGTTCTTTTTTAGCCATTGCAATTTATCATCCTCAATGTCAGGACATAGATCGCGTTATCTCTCCGTTCCTGGCCAAAGCAATGGTTAACCCATTGCTTTTCTTGCAACAAACAAAGAACAAAAGAGAAAAAAAATTCACTTAGTTTCTTGTTTTCTTATTCCTAGCTTGTGTGTGAGGATGTGAACGTGGATCGCTTCTTCCCAGTGCTTTACCCAAAGGTATTCAGGTCTCCACCATTTCATACATTATATATAAGTAAATATTATATGGACAAAAGTATGTGGACCATCCCATATGTGGGTCTCCACAAAGTGTTAACACAAATTGTTAACACACAATTATTTAGTATGTTTTTAATCTGTATAATATATCATTACCATTTCCTTTCACTGGAAATAAAGGCTCAAACTTATTCCGGCATTACAGTGTCCCAGTGCACATATCAAGGTCTCTATACACGGACATGTCTGCCAAGGTTAGTGTGGAAGAGCTAGCACAGAACCCTGACCTCAACCCTACTGAACACCTTTGGGATGAAAGAGAATGTCGACGGCACACCAGGCATCTCTTACCAACCTTTTAAAAGATCTTGTAAAAGGGCACAAACCCCCACAGCCACGGTCCAAAATCTAGTGGAAACAATCTATTTCAGTAGCAAAGGAGAAACTCCATATTGGAATAGGATAATGGACTAAACACATATGGGTGTGATGGTCAGTTGTCCACAAACCTAATGTGCTGTACAGTGAGAAAAAAGAAACCAAAGTATAATAATAATAATAATAATAATAATAATAATAATAATAATAATAATAATAATAATAATAATAATAACAATAATATCAGTTATGGATATTAGAAATGTCTTTGCATTTTTTAATATATATTAGTATTGTTAAATGTTTTACAATGAAATGTCAAAAATGTATGTCAGTCATGAATGAAGCACCTGCTGCATCCTCTGATCGCCACCACAGGGAACATTTTTCTGTCTTGTACAGACATAGTGGCCTGCAAGTTGCTGTGCTTGAGCTGAGAGCTCCATCGAGAGCTTGGAAATCACTCTGGATCGTCTTGTGGTGAAGTCTTCTGTAATGAAGTGTCATAAGGCTTAGGATCCATTTGCAGGTTTTATTAAGAATGCTCGTATTCAACAGGCAAAGGTCGACGTAGGTAAACACAACAACACAGAGTAGACAGAAATCGTAATCAATATAACAGGCAAAGGGCCAGGGCAGGCAGCAGAGATACAAAGTAAAGACCAGAAACTACAAGACAGAAAACCGCTCAGAATGATAGCCGAGGCAAATCGAGACTTCACACAGAGGTCAAGTTCAAGTCTGTTTATATAGGAAGTAGCTGATTGGAAACAGGTGGTGGTGCAATCAGTCCCAGTGTTGGATTATGGGAAATGTAGTCCAGAAGCTACTAATACTCGGGAGAATGTTCCCTGTGGTGGCGATCGGAGGACAAAGCAGGTGCTTCATTCATCTGTCTGTCTGTCTGTCTGTCTGCATCAAAACATGTAAAATATAGTGTTTAAGAACACAGACAGACAGACACAGACAGACAAATAAATAAATAATACAGAAAACAACTCAAGGTTAATCTTTGGTCACTGTTCAAAACTTTACTCTGTAATTTCCCAAGTATTGTCAATTTAAATTTACCTTAAAGTGCCACTGTTTCTGTGCTAAATTAAGGTCTCTCTTATTTTATTTTCCTGAAGGCTTCGCGGCTTATTGTGACGTTTGATGAGCATGTCATCAGTAACAACTTCAAGTTTGGAGTAATATATCAGAAGTTTGGGCAGGTGAGTCTCATAGGAGTTTCTCTAACCAGGTCTGACTCACTGTTTCATTTTTGTAGTCTGTTTTAAATCTTTTAGGTGGCTGTCCTCAAACAGCAGCCAGGTGCCTTAACCACAGACACAGACTTTTTAAATACCAAAAGCATTTCATGCTGAAATGTCCGATTTACATTGTAATGCTTCCCCGGAGAGAGAACTAACAGCATATTACTTTTTTCTCTGCTTTTCTGCAAATGATGGAAATTTTGTGTAGAGAGGTTTGTTCACACAGCTCCTTGACCTTTAAGTTGGACTAGATGAGCAGTGGGCAGAAGACGAGAGCCAATGAAAACTGGCACTCATAGCATTAGCATAGAGAGGCTTCTAATGAGTCAGCCACACAAAGAGCCTCTTCCTGTCACGGCTCTGTTTGTCATCACACAGAAAATGCACTTGCCCTGTTCTCGCTATTTTTTTACTCTTCCGACCCCATCAGGGGCCAACACAAGTGTTTTACCTACACCTTATCATGGAATCAAGACAGCTCTCTCTACTGCTGTACACTCAGCACCCACGGCTTCACTCAACAAAAAAGGCATGATGTTTATTCAGGAAAGCAATTAGCATTTTCATCAGGCTAATTGCCCCATAGGGAATCATAATGAACTAGCACTGTAGGTTTTGCTAATATGAGAGTGTGTCAGGGTCTTTGTCTTTGTCAGTTGTTTGTTGAAGCTCTTTAGAGCGATTCATTTTATTTAGCATCTTTTAAATTTGAGGCTTTGTTCTGTCTAATAAAAGCAGCGTCGTTACATTTTCATGTTATTATTAAGCATCTTGAAAGCAGGAAAAGTCTATATCCGTTCAATGATTCGACTAATGAATGATGCTTTGGTAAATTATAGTGACTTTCTTTGTAGGTGCTATTATACAGGCAGGAACAAACAAGAACATAAATGCAAATGTCATGTACATAAATATTCATTGTTGATTCATAACAATTTGCTTGATTCAATTTGTATGAAAAGTTACAGGTTTAGTTTAATGTTTAATCCAAGTTATCATTCATACATTTACTTATGAAGTCATTATATGACTTCAATCATAATAAATTAAATAAGATATTATTTGAAGTGATATGAATGTATTATTTGTTGAAATGTCATGTTTATGTCTTTGTAGACGGTTGAGGAGGAGCTGTTTGGAAATAACGAGGAAAGTCCAGCGTTTGTGGAGTTTTTAGAGTTTTTGGGTCAGAAGATCAAGCTCCATGAATTTAAAGGGTAAGATACTGAACATAGAACTCATTGATCAGTTTTGTACTTATGATAGATGTCATGTAGTAATGCCCCAGTATGAAATTCAAGGCTCATTACACTGTTCAGCCTCCTACTGCATTTTACCTGGCAACTGTGAATTTGGCCCATAGTTCACTACAGTATATACTGTAGTACACATTGCTTCTGGGTTGCATGAGGAGCATATCGCCACTGAAGTTCACAGCATATAGAAGGAAGAAGGAGGGGTTTTGGATGCATCAATCATGGAACTTTTTTTATTAGTAGCTCAAGACAAAACATTACAAAAAAAACTAGACTAAACAAACAGAAAAACAACTGAAAAATTGGGGGTATTGCGCTCTTTTGGACTGAAGTGACAGCTACAGAGCTGTGGAAACTTGTATCTAAATACTTCTAGTGTCATTACATAAAAGGTTTAGAGGTAAATTTGGCTCACAACAAAAATCAGCTCATGTATTTCTAATGATAAAAAGGTAACACTGATCATTCTAGAAAACATGATCTCCCCCATTTATGATCATTTGTGAGCTCACAAATATTTAAGGTGTCTAAACATCTGTTGAATTTGGGTTCTATGATTTCCTAAACCTCTCCAAAACATGGGGGGAACAAGTGACTCTGCATATTTCAGAAACCATTGTGAGTTAGTAAATGCAGTAAAATCAATAGAAAACCTAAACATATAATTTGTTGCTAAGTGTGAGGAATGTGCAAGTTTTGTAAATAAAACCAAATACCATTGTTTTCTTTAGTTTTCGGGGAGGCTTGGATGTGACACACGGGCAAACAGGCACAGAATCGGTCTACTACAACTTCCATAACAAAGAGGTCATGTTCCACGTCTCCACCAAGCTCCCCTTCACAGAAGGTGACACGCAGCAGGTACAAAACCTCTTACAGTTTTATCTACTTCAGTGAACATCTGTGCTGCTATATTCTTCTTTATTAGCAGACTAAACTGCCTGTCAATTATCTCATTGGTGAGCAGCAAAACTGTTTTCATCCAGTTGGTCTGTTGTTCCAACATCCCTTATTTAAGATGATAGATCACCTATTAGCTCAGATAAGACAAGCGTGAGCGGCAGTTCTCTCACCCAGCTGTCCTCTTCTGCCGTGCTGTCAGATGACGTGCTGCGCTAAGTGACCTTTTTGTCTCCCGGTGCCAAAAGCTTTCTCTGAGGAGCAGTGTTTTTCTAGACGCTCCTTAGGGACTCAACCATTTTTAAACACACTCACACACAGAGCAATAGCAGCTGTTGCTGGTTGACAGACCATAGGTTGCTTTCTGAAAGAGCAGCATTATAGAAGTGAGCTCATGATAAAAAATAAAAAAATCAGCAGCACCCTGTTTCCCCTTGGCCTATCCTAGCTCTACAATTTGCATTACGGTTGCCAACCATCTGCTGGCGGAGATTATCATGAGTCTTCCAGCCACAGAAGGTTACACATTCAGGCTTCCCTGTACATCCCAGCCATGACCCGAGTGGCTCATTGGTCTCGTCATTGTGTATTGCACCAAAGCTTTTAATATATTAGAGCCTCTCAGGAGATTTTCTTATTTAAAATCTATATAACATTTGAACTTACTTAATTTCATTAGTTGTATTTATTTGTTTGCAGTTGATAATGAATATATTTCTATATAATTGTCTAATTGGAATACATATCACGGTAACACATTATATAAAATAACTCATATGGGTTAATTAGGGTCTTTGTTCAGTGAATCCTAAATTAGAAACTTGTCTAAATCCTAGTAAATAAACCATTTCACTTTATTTAACACATTTACTGGTGTCAAATTAGTGAACCTTTTGTGAAAATATTTATATAAAATGTGTATAAAATATTAAAGGATTACTTAGTATAATACACAATAAATGCTTTGTTAAACACTGTAAATTACTGTGCATGAATTAGTGATCTAAATGTATCTCTTTTTAATTTAGTTAAGTAGACATTAGTTTAGTATTTAGTTTAATTGGTAACATGTTATACCTGTTGTTTCTAGGTAGCATCAAGTGAGTTTATTTTAGATTTTCAGAAAGACAATTTTGAACATATTCTAAAAGTGTGATTATTTTATGGCTTTATACGAGCAAAATATGATATACCATATAATATAAAATGTACTATGAGATAACAAGTAATCTTATTTCTGATAAAATATAACACTGTGGAGCGTTATTTGAATTATATTTTGACGGAATCAATATGAAACTTTAATATGGGACACAAATTATAGGTATGTAGTATTAATGCTTTCAGAAGTCACCAGAAGTAACATGACACCACATAGAATCTACAGGTACAGCAATCTGATAAATATGCAGTATTATGATGTGAATGTAGATGTACAGTATTTGTCATTTTCAAAAACATACATCCATAAGTATGAATCAGGAATGTTGATTTGCAAAGCCAAATTTGTAGTGAATAAACCATTTAAAATGATCTCATTTGGGCTTTCTTAAATAAAGAATAAGAGCATAAATACCTCCTCGTATGTGTTTCTTAACATATCTAATTTGCCAACATATTTTTCAGTCATGTTCTGTGTGAATATTAGCAAAGAGACTGGAATACTGTAGCAGATGCTAGTGTTGTACATGAAAGCGTTTTGCAAACAAGATTAAACTTCCCACATTTCTTGCATTTGTTCTGCCTGAAAATTAACTTCAGTTAACCAGGAACTGTATTTTTTTTTTTTTTTTTTTTTTTTTTTTTTTTTTTTGCATTTTAGAGTTATAATTGACAAAGAAGGAAGGAGATAAAAGTTGTTGTTAGGGAAAAAAATTTACATTTTTTTAATAAATTCTTTTAATTCTTTGTAATTAAACGAAAGCACAATTATGACAGGCATAAAAAAAGAGAAATATGTCTGATATATATATATATATTTTTTTTTTTTTTCCCTAACTCTCTGTTTTAGCTGCAGAGGAAGAGACATATAGGAAATGACATTGTGGCCATTGTGTTCCAAGAAGAGAACACTCCCTTTGTTCCAGACATGATCGCATCAAACTTCCTGCATGCCTACATAGTGGTACAAGTGGAGAATGCATGTTCTGACAATGTCTTGTACAAGGTAAAGCATACAACAGTCAACATCGTTGTTTATTAATTCACTGTAAGGTTGTTATTGATCCTGAAAGAAGTTAGTTTTATAACAGGAGGTGCACAAGAGGTACCTATGTACTGAATATATGTGCGGGTGAAGAACTTAATCATGAAAGGAAATATTACTGGGTTACTTATCAGAGTTAAAAATTACATACCTACTGTAACTTCTAATACCAACAGATTTCCTAATAAAATTGTGTCATTCTGCAGGTGTCAGTGACTGCGAGAGATGATGTCCCATTTTTTGGACCAGCCCTACCTGATCCTGCCATATTCAAGAAGGTAAGCTGAAAGAAGTTGTGGTAATGTTCATTCCCAGTTACTACAAAATATGCATCAAGTTTTCCTCATGGTTTTTTAGACAGTCCAGCATAAAATCATGGGTTGTATTCTGTTTCTCTCTTAGGGAACAGAGTTTCATGAATTTTTATATACAAAGCTAATCAACGCTGAGCATGCATGCTACAAAGCTGAGAAGTTTGCCAGACTGGAGGTGAGTTGATCATATTTAACACAATTTACCACACACTAATAGGTTTTATTTTTTCCTTATAATAGAATGACACCAGATTTATCCAATACTCTCCGCAAAGGGCCGGTGGACATGCAGGGATCTCATCCTAATCATGCAGGAACCACACTTGAGTCCACCAGTTTAATCAGTCTTTCTTGGCTTTCAGTACACTCAGGTGTGGCTTCTGATTGGTTGGAATGAAAACCTGAACCAAGCCCTTGTGTATTTCAATGAAATTGTATGTTCTTTAATTATGCTATTTTGCATTGCAGAACAAATTTTAGCTATGTTTATTTTGCATATTCAGTAATCACACTTGGGGAAAGCACACTGGAAAAAAAGAGTTAACATGGTGTGTGAATTCCGGCTCTGACGGTCCCTCAGCCTCATGTGCACCAGACTGGTTTTATTCATGCTTTTGTTTTGTTTTGTTTTTTTATGCCTGGTTGTGATATTTTTGAATGATTATTCCATTTCCCAAAAACAAACCTGTTGCCTAGTTTTAAAACCACCTTCCCATGTACGTACTAAGAACAAAAGAATAAAAAAGAGGGGGAAAAAACATGAATAGTGCACCTCTTATTTGACTGGTTTTGGTATGTGGCTAGAACAAATTATTTGTCTGAATAATGCATTCGTATTCCATTTGCATGCCCACGGTCATAGTACTGAGGTTATATACCAAAAATATTTCAATATGTCTATCATATACTCATTAATCTATGTAATGGATTTTGTGTGTGGGGGTCAGGAGCGCACTCGAGGAGCCCTGCTAGAGACACTGTACGAAGAGCTGCATATCAACAGTCAGGCCATGATGGGGCTCGGCGGCGATGAGGAGAAGCTTGAGAATGGAGGAGGAGGAGGAGGAGGCTTCTTCGAGTCTTTTAAGGTAGGACCCTGCAACTTGTAGTCTCCCAAAGTGCTTGTACCAATAATCTGGAGGACAGGCAGTGATTCATGGGTGGCTGGGACTGTCTGAGTGCTCCTAATAATAATCTTTTTTCTTTTAATCTTTTAACTGCTTTTGTGTGGGTTTTCACAGTTCTTCATTACAGGTGTGGGAGAGGGTATGCTTGACAGAGTGTATAGATTTTGTGCTGGTTTTACAGTGTGCCTGTGAGACTATATTTCCCTTTTTCTGACCCAATCCTACCTTTTTCTATTATCCACTTTGTTGCTGGCAGCTTAGTACCACTTTTTGTAAAATGTGTGAACGCCATGTGCCCTCATCTTCCAGGATGGAGATATCAAGTCAGCATGTTTATTACACCAACTGTTAAGTAGCAGTGCTCAACATATTTTAGTGTTGTAATGAAATCATTCATTACTTTAATTAGCCCTAATTACTTCACTTAGCACATGGAGGAATAACGGTGCCCAAGCCTGTCATCTGATGATTACACTTACACATGTTTAATCACCCTAAAGTAATTGATAGCATATGCAGTAAAAGCACATCCATATTTGCTACACTGGTAGTGAAAATCCAATGACCAAAAAAAAGATAAAATTAGGAAGGGATATAACTCTAATATGTAGATTAGACTATTATTAGCTGGTAACTAAGGTTTCTCATAATCTGGCAATTATTTTGCTAAAAAGATATCCATGTAGCTATTTATCCATGTAGCTATTCCGCAGACCACATAACCTATTCCTGTGGTATAAATTCACCTGAAGATTGGATTTGATAGAGAGAATTGCTACAAACAGATCCTTGAACACATCGGTTTCCATGAGGTCAAAGGCAGAGTTTATTTTTGGTGTTAATCTTTGATGCTAGTGATACATCATTACTGATACAGGAGTCGATTATCCATCTGATGCCGTTCTCATTCGCTCATACTCATACTATGTGATGTAAGCCTGGTGTACAAGATGAAATGACACACAAAGTGCTATGAATCGCATGTACACAAATGATTTACAAGCATGGAGTAGAGTAAGTGTTGCATATAGAGCACTAGAGTGTCTTTCCCCTCACTCATCAGGGTCTCCAATCAAGCTGCAGTTTATAGCACTTTGTGCTCATTTTTAATATGAATAAAAAACAGAGCTAAATTACATGCTGCTATGATGCCACTGATTGCTTAATGCAAAGTAGGTTAATAAAAGTAGATTACACTTTTTGGCAGCAGTGTTGATGTAGACAGTGCTCTTAGTGTAAAAAAAAAAATGTGATGGATGCATCACTGTCTACTGTGATTCTAAGGGCCTATAATTGGCAATAATTGTTTCATGAACTCTTGTTAGTATTAGGGACACTCTGTCCTCTCTGTGAGATGGCTTCAGCAGTTCTTGGTACATATCCCCGTGGTTCCACTTGGCTTGAGCTAGCCCTGCTTGCCTTCACTGTGCATTGTCCAGTTTCTTCCGTCATGGACTTCTGCTCTGCTTTATTCTTCCATCACTGTGTCCATTTCTGATTCTCTTATCTATTGAATCCTCTAGGCCTCTTCGTTGATTCAGGGTCTGCTTTTGTAATTGCAATTCAAAACAGCAAGTTTCCCCACCTCACTTCTCTGTTCATGGTTCCTGTGCCCACTATTGCCCCCTGGTTCACAGTGTTTCTCTCTGACCCCTAGCGGGTGATCCGCAACAGGAGCCACTCTCTGGATGCCATGAGTTTCAGTATTGGGAAGCGTGCAGTCTCTTCTAGTCACAGCGGCAGTTTTACCCACAACAACAACGAACTGCTACTCTCACCAGAGGCCCCCAAATACGCTGGGATAGTAAGTAACACTCCCTCTGGCCTAAGTTTGAGCCAAAAGATGCCATCATCCCATTCCCACCACCCTGAATCCCAATATTGCCCCCTTCCAAGTCTCTTCCTCAAAAAGATTTTCTTTTTCTGCCCACCTATACTTTTTATAAACATATCCCGGTTAGTACAAGTACAAGCAAAAAAAAAACTACTGATTAACAATTCTACAAAAGGCATACAGTATAACCTGAGAGGCCAGGGGTATGAATTCATATTTCAACACTGTTTCCTCATATCTGGATATAGCTTTTTGCCATATCCATAATCTACTACTTGTGTTCTGTCTACTAGTGACTTGGCTTGAGCTAGACCTGCTTGTCTTAAAACATAATCACAAGAGTGCATTCTCAGCTCTTGCTCATCTCATCTAATGATAAGCTGGCTGATAGACATTAGAACCATAACAGAGGTTGAAATGGCCATCTGCTATATTAAAAGCATGTCTTATGACTCAGAGAGATGGTTCAGCCCCCGTTCAGTGTTATTCACTCCTGGTCCTGATATGAATGCTCTGTTTTATCTGTTTTTCTAAGTCTCCATTTTGTTCTTGACTAGTTTTAAGGGTGTATGTGGTGTCCAGTGTGTGTTCTTAGAGTTAAATGGCTTAGGGATGAATTTGTACCAGAATGCTAAAACATGGTCATGCTGTCAGTGTTGGAAAGAAGAGCTATGCGAATATGTGGCATGAAAGTGAAGTGTGCATCGTCACATCCAGCTGAGTGAGCTGTGTGTGTTTGCTGGATGCTTTTTTGCTGTTCTGGTGTTTTATCCACAGGCATGAGCTGATGATGAGCTGAGCTGTGCTTTGCTGTGTGTGGTGAGTATGTGTGTACTCAGCAGGCCTCTGTCATACGGCTTGAGGGCAAAACTGGCCTTCTCAGACAGACAGCTCACCCACCCGCCTGCTGCTCTCTATATCACAGTATCTCTTTGCCAAGCACAGCTGCTCTAATGGAGTTCCTGCCAGCTCGGGGATTGTTGCAGCTGTCTGATGCCACATGAATTACGTCACTGCCCCTTTTGACCATGTTTGCTCAGAGGGTTTTGTCCACAAGGAGCAGACATCCAGGATCAGATTTCTGTGTTTCTGCTCTGTTTGATAGGAACTCCATTGTTTTGTTTTTTCTTTGTTTTCCGTCCGTTTACATGCTGTGTCAGTCATATGTATCCTCTTACTTTGACTGGTAAAGTTTATAGACTGCTGTAGCTTTCTGTACTGTGTATAATCCCACCTAATTTTCAGCTAGAATATCACATAAATACGGATGTGGGATACACAATACTTTGCTAACAATATGTATAATTAAACCCATTAATGTCTTGGCATATTGTGTTAAGTAACCAGAATGAATGAACGTATGTGTGTCCAAATTGTCATAGTTGTCTCTAACAGTCTGCTGTGTGTGCTCCTTTTTCTCAGCCCTGCTCTCTTGTCCCTCACAGGCCTTCGTACCCAACCATGGCTCCTCAGGCTCCTCATCTGGCTGCTGTGTTTCCATAATAACCCTTTTACTGTAGAATTATAAAGCTTGACAACTGCCCTGTGTGTTTTTATAACAACCTGCTGCATGACAGCTCATGGTCTCTCCCCCCCCCCCCTCTCTTTTTCTTTGTGTTTCTCTGTTTGTGTGGCCCCTCTGCAGTCATTGCTTGTCCCAGGGAAAAGTCCCAGTAAATACGGACGCCGCGGCAGTGCCATAGGGATAGGAACAATAGAAGAGGTTCATGTAAAATTCTCACTCTTTTCTCCATCTTTTGCTCCACTGCATGAAAACCTTCATTAGCACTGTATAAGCAGACATCAGATCCCAGAAGAAACAGTATGGAGTAGCTTGGCTCCACTTAGTTTGATTACAATTATAAATGCTTTCATATTGAAATGTATTATCTGTGTTTACAACAAGAGAAATTTGTGTTATTTTTGTTTTGTTTTTCTTTTATGGCAGAAGGCATGAAAAGTCTGGACTTATAAGACTTATATCATTAATTCACAAGCAAATGTGCTGACTTTTTTCAGTCATTATGTATTTGTATTGTCTATATAAATGACTTTTATGACTAGCCAAAGACCACTCTAGCAGTGAATGTACTGCGTGTTTTGGCTTACCATACCAAGATATTACTCTTACACATTCTTTTCTTAATAATCTATTAACAAATTTGAGGAAAATGTTATTTCATACAATTTTGTTTTGTTTTCACTGTCACTATGCTTTTATAATGTCTGTATAAACGACTTAGCAGTGAAATGCTTGCCTTGGTCATTAGCTAGCTAATTTCTCAGCTGCCTAGCAACCATGACATGAACCATCTGAATCGAAATCCTATTGTGTTCACCTTACCATGTTGATCACATAATTACTTAGTCGAAATAAGTAATTATGCTATTTGTAACATCCCCAATACTAATGCCCAGTGTTGAATTGTATTCTCCATTTGGACACCATTCATAACCTGTAGCTTGTAACAGTTAATAATGCATGGAGTCTTGATAAAATTGCAGCATTCTGTCATTCCAATGAAAAGGCTCAGAAACCAGTTTTTTTGCATTTTAACTTCTGCACGTAATTGTCATTGCAAGTCCAAATATCAGTTCTCCTTTCCCACGTCCTGCCCTTCCAGGTGCCCTTCCATATTGTGTCTTGTATCGCTACATTGCCCTTGTCTCCCTCCCTTTTTGCACTTGTCTTGATATTGAATGGTACTTAGCAGTTTAATAGCATTGTATCATAAAATAGAGGGAAAACTTCAGTCACCTCACACTCCTGCTTTTGAAGTCATTTTAGATAAAAAGTATTTTTCAAGTCCCATTTTGCAAGCCGTGAATTGAGACTAGTAAAACCCAGTAAACGGACCAAGAGAACAAAGCGGCTACAGTAAAGCAAACCTCAACGAAGCTCAGTAGTTCAGCCTCTGTCTTTTATCTTGTGGTAATGCATAAAGCCTGCTGCTCTAGTCATAGCCTGAAGCCACTGTAGTGATGCCTGTGGACCAGCATACCACCTTGAGCCAGTTCTGGATCACATCACTAGCTTTCAATCTCCCAGACAAGTCAAAATGCATCCTGTCACAAAACAACTGCCATCATGTGTGGTAAAAATCTATAGTTCTCAGGCATATTTGGAGGGTAAAATAAATAACAAAGCTGTCCAACTCAATCATTCTGTGACATGCAGCAGAATAACAAAACTATGTGTACTACAAAATGTAGGAGGGTGATGGGATGTGGGATGGTATAGTATTTTTATTATGGAAAGCTCACTGAGGCCATTTCTCTCCTACAGTCTCTGATTATTCCTGGGAAAAGTCCAACGAGGAAAAAATCTGGCCCATTCAACTCTCGCAGGAGCAGTGCCATCGGCATCGAGAACATCCAGGAGGTGCAGGAAAAGAGGTGAATAACTTAGTGGCTCAGGACCCTCAGGAGTTTGATCCAAAAAGCAGTTGCATATAATGCCGTAGGGCATGTTATTACTATGTCCACTGGTGTTTGTCATGCTTTTTGTGAAAATAGAATAAATGTACGTGTACACTCCCTAGCAGCTTCAGTAGGAAAAACAGGACGCCTGCACATTCATGCAATTATTCAATCAGTCAATCATGTGGCAACACTGCAATGAATAAAATCATGCAGTTACAGGTGAACAGTTTTAAATAATGTTTACATCAAACATCAGAATGGGAAGAAATATGATCTCAGTTGACTGTGGCATGGTTTTTGCTCCCAGGTGGACAGGTTTGATTATTTTTTAAATTGCTTTTCCCTTGGGTTGTGAAGACCAGCAGCTTTTAGAGTTCATACAGAAAACTTAAAAATAAATAAATAAATAAAAAATCAAGTCATCAGCAGTATGTGGGCAAAAATGTGGGCTTGTTTATGGGAGCGATCAAAGAAAAATGGCCAGAATTTTCCGAACCCACAGGAATGCTGCAGTATCACAAATAACTGTTTGCAGCTATGCTGAGCAGAAAAGCATATCAAAATGCACACAAATGCCAGTCGTTGACTTGGAGTTCATCCCCTGTCAGTCATGAAAAGGAATGTGATGCAACAGTAAGCACAGGCTCACCAAAACCAAGTTCAAGGTTGAAAAAACATCACCTGACTGTATAATCGCATGAATGAGCAGGTGTACCTATTGAGTTCCTATTAAATCGACTGCAGAGTGTATATTGAACTCCTTTGAACTAGAGGCAGAAACAAACAAACAAAGAAAAAGGTCACTGATTGTGTGCCACTATATTTGTCTTTGTGTGGTTACTGAAGGATTGCCGCTCTCTTGTCAGAGGACAGGACAGTGCTCTGTGTCTCTCTGCCCAGCGTCAGTCTCAGGAACGGCAGGCTCATCATGGATTCCTCCAAGTACAAGATGCCACCTTAGAATCTCTCTAATAAGTGCAGAACTGCCTGTCTCCTGTAGATATAACATAGTGGATTAACGCGGAGAAGATTCTAAGCTTTCATGCGCATGATGAAATTAGTGAAACATGTAAATTGAACACTGATAACTGTGTGTTTAATGATGCAGCTTTATTGACCTCTGTTATATATGCTCAAAACATTAGTAACATACTTTTAAGTCTTTTGCCCTGCTAAAATAATTTATGAACAAAAGAGAAGAAATGCTGTTGAAAGGCACAGTGCTTCCAAACTAGTCAAATTCACAGCAGTTGACAATATTTTTTCCTCACTGACAGTGAAAGTCTGCTTAACGTAAACTTAAAGAGCAGTGTACTGTTTGTGTGAGTTTTAGAGCTCTATTTTCATGCTGACATAAATAGTACAACAGAAATATTACTATCTTGTTTTAGCATTTGTGGCAAAAGTTTACAAGATTCAATATAAATAAGTTAATTAATTAATACCCAAATTTTATTTTATGAATTGAAAATAAGCACAATCAGCTTGGCATCATCATACTTTGAATGTCATGTATCCCATACAAGCAGGAGAACATATAATAACAGACAATTTGCTGTACATTAAAAAATGTCATTGCACTGAATCCCTACTCATTTTTAAAGGATATTTATACAAACTATTTTAATATTTATGTTGTAGTAGCTTGTCTATCTACATCAGTTTTTAATGCATTCATTCTAACCAAACTATTCTAGCTCTTCTCAAATTCTTCTCCCAAACTACTTCTCCCACTTGCACCATGCCATGAAAAGGTGCTTTATTTTAGCACTTGTTCTACAATCACAGGTTTCTTTGTGATTAATGTTCAACCGTAGAGCACAACTTTCACCCAGCTCTTCTGAAATTCTTGTTCTTCAGCAGATTCTGTAGTGATTCTGCATGCTTCGGTCCAAATATAGATGTCTAATGTCTTTGATTACTAACAAAGAGATTTACCTGCACCTACTGTAACTGGAGCACTACGTTCAGCTACAGTGTGGAAGAGAATTCTCCTGCTGCCCCCTAATGGTTAGTGTCTTTATGTGCAGCAGCAGGGACAGTTCACCGAGCACACAGAAGAATCCTGACAGTGGACACATATCACAGGAACCCAAGTCTGAAATCTCGTCCAATCAGAGCTCACCTGAGGTCCTTGTCACTAAGAACAGGTGAAGGTTATGAACATGAAAAGATGAATAAGGGATGAAACAGTAAAAGAGAGAGATTGTATAGATACTAAAGTGTGTGTGTGTGTGTGTGTGTGTGTGTGTGTGTGTGTGTGTGTGTGTGTGTGTGTGTGTGTGTGTGTGTGCGCGCGCATGTAGCTCGGCCATGTGCTTCAGAGCTCCGTCCATCCCTGAAGCTCAAGACTTGTCACGCTCCTCCTCAAATGCCAGCAGCTTTGCCAGTGTGGTGGAGGAGAACGAGGCCGAGGCCACTGAGGACTACGATACAGGCATGGTGAGTGTTTTATCATTTTCTGCTTGCACAAACACACTCTAAAATAATCTAAATTTAGTCACTGTAGCTAGAAGGCAGTCTAAACTACATGTCTTTTGGTATGTATAAAGGGTATGGATACAGAATGGAGCAGAATAAAAGTGTGTCGTTCTGTGTTTAGGAAAGTCTGTCATCGGCAGGGACTCCACACAAGCGGGACTCGTTCACCTACAGCACATGGCTAGACGACAATGTAAACATCAGCACCACCAGAAGGGGAAGCTCATCTGGTAAATTAAATACAGCACAAAATGATATGTTTTAACCATAAATATGACATTTTGGCTGTGTTTAACCCGATCTGGTTAAGTAATGTCAGGTGTGTGAAAGCTCATTACAGACTGTTCATGTCCTAGGTATAGGCAAACCTCCCGATGGTGGTAAAGGTCAAGAGCAGAACCGGACTGACATCCGCTTCAAACTAGATCGACCAATTGACCACAAGTCTACATCGGTGAGAAGCATTTACTATTGTCGATTCGAAAAAACATAAACGCAACATCATTTACAGGTTTGTTGACTTGAAGAGAGAGATAAGAGTAAGGATTAGACAAAATATAGTCCCATAATTTAGAGTGGAAATCTACTGTGGAGAAATCTCACCCCCTCATTTACAGATTTGGTTTTCATTCACCAATAAAGAATTAAATAAATAAATAAATATAAAACAAAATATAGACTAAGGCTAGACAGCTTCTCATTACGAAAACAAATATGTAGGTGCAAGACAGGAATTTAATAAACAAGATGTTCATCAAACACAAAAATGCAGTATTTGGCAACTCTGTATGCTCCCTGCATAACGTGTGTGTGTGTGTGTGTGTGTGTGTGTGTGTGTGTGTGTGTGTGTGTGTGTGTGTGTGTGTGTGTGTGTGTGTGTGTGTGTGTGTGTGTGTGTGTGTGTGTGTGTGTGTGTGTGTGTGTGTGTGTGTGTGTGTGTGTGTGTCTTTGCAGAGCTGCTAGCCTCTCCAGTCTGATTACATCATGGATCTCCATTAACAGGTCAGCAGCTTCATTCAGCTGTTGAACTTAAGCAGAGTTAATTAACACATATCTATAAGAATAGATGTTCCATCAGATGAACACCACTTTACTGTGACTTTCAAGGAAAGGTATGATAACAATCAATCAAGGCTTTTGTCAGGTCAAGAGAACTTAAAATAGACACAGTACTCAAAAAAATGTCAAATATTTGGTTTTAAGCTATAATACATAAGATTTCTTGTTGATAAAATGAGTCAGGAGAGAACACAAACTATCTGCAATATCTGAAGTTCCTAAGATGCTATGAGAACCCAGATCATAACAGGTAAAAATCACATAATAAGATACACCACAGTCCTCCACACAGTCCTGCCTTTTACACCACAGTCCTCCACACGGTCTTGCCTTTAAGCTAAACTGCTAAAAGCTAGTCAGGTTGTCCTGGCAATGTCGATCATGAATAATCTTTTCTCCTACAACAAGATTTCTTAGCATTATTATTAGCATATTAGCATCATTGCAACTTAGGCATACTTTTTGGTGAACAGAATTCAACTCTTGTTCAATAAACACTTATTACTCTTCTCTCACAGCTGTAAGATTAATCTGTGTGGTGGAAAAAAATGAGGCAGCACAACCCATTTCACAAAATGTTCCAGCTTCATATAGCATCTTCCCATAATAGATGGTGAAAATTCTATTTAAATCATCCAATAGCATGAAGTCCAGAATTAATGTAACCACCTTCAACAGTCAATCAAAAAGTGTGTTTAATATTTGTTTAATCATTTATTGATACCATTGTCTCTATACATCTCTATTCACAGCTACCATTAAAGGCATTCCTATAAAACTCATGAGCTCGGGTTTTCACCGTGACTGCTCCTGCTGCTGAAGGTGATGATGAAGATGATGATAAAAAGATGAAAATAACTCCAGGCTGCTCCACAGTGACAGATGACAGAAATGACAGGATTGTGATTATGTACATAACAGACTATGTCCTGCATCAGACTCCTGCTTTACAGGTCACTCAGTGCAAGACCCAGTGAGAGTGAGAGAGGAAGAGGTGGGAATGAGGGGCACAGGCTGAATGAAGAGACCTTATTTGCACTGCATCACTTTCCTTTTCCTGGTGAATTTCTCGTCTGGTTTCCACTCTGCTGAATTTGGCCTGTTCTGTTCTGTTCTTTTCTCAGTACTGCTTCTAGACCTTGTTAAAAAAATCAAGTGCTTGATTTTCTAGGTATAAACTGCTATCTGTTTCTCATCTTGGCAATTGCATCCTAAAGCTGAGCCATGTTGAGCTCCAAATATTCCAAAAAAAAAAAAAATGCAGCGTGCAGCAAGAGCTTGTTCATCAGGTAAAGCTGACTGGAATGTTTCTCAGCCATTGGCATGGGTGTGCTTTTTTTTTTAAATACTATTATTATTACTGTCTGAATTTTGTCTAGGTAATAACTACTGATATTGTGTTCCACCTCCAGAAAAATTTACAGTCAAACATACAACCTAAAGAGCAAACCTTTCATCAGTGTCATTCTCAGATTCTCAACAAAACAAGAAAAGTTTGAGTTCTTTAAATATTTCTATTCTTTAAATAGAAATTGCATAACAAAAAATGGCTTACATAATCCTCAAAAAAGGTGATTCATCTCTCCAGCTAAGTAGCTCCAGGATCCATCAAATGTGCTGAACTGTGTTGTTACAAACCTCATATGTCCTTCTATAGTGAGAAAAGAGTTCTTGGTTATTTCTGTGTAAGGGACATTCATCTTACTTATATACAACACAAAAACCATGATACACAACAGACTGTGAGTTCTTTCTCTAATGTGCTTATTGAAATATAAAATGCGGTCTTGATTCTTTATTAACGTGTTCGGACCCTAGATCTGTGACGCCACTTTTAACGTCTACCCAAAATCAGACTTTCCCATTCAAATCCATGCCACTACAGAAAATAGTCATAAATATTAAGAATTTCTATTACAGCTCAAGCTAATATGTTGTAAAATATCTATTTTTTTTTCAGACATAAAGATTAGTTTATTTAGATCAACTCTATCTAAGTGTAAACCTGACACTGTCGTTGAACCTCAGTAATGCCGAAAGCACCGATCATGTGTCTAGAGTTCACTGAGAATAGCTACTGTAACACAACGGATTCCAGTGCCTGTGGTTGCCTTAGTGTAATGTACACCGGCAATCAGGGAGAAGTGAGGTAGCTGAAGGAATAAATGTGGAGTAAATATTTGAGTATATATATATACATGTTTATTTATTTAAAAAAAAAAAAAAAGTTTAACATTGTGTTTTATTTGTCTCAGTGGCCAATGCATCAGCAGAACTTTATTCATTTTTGTTGATAAGCTAAAAGGAAAACTATGAATTAATCCTGTAAACACTTAATCTTTTAAAGTGTGTTGTTGTGAGAGAGATAAATATAAATGTGGACCCAGTGAGGGGGTTCTGGGAGTTTCCCTGACAGACCTTTAGGCTTGCTTTTTAATGCAAGTCATCACTGTGTGACGATGAAGGACATTTTCAAAGTTTATAGAAATACTTTGAATAAAATGATTACAAATGATTTTTAAAATAAATTGAATAAGCAGCCCAGATTAGTGCTTAGTGCTTTTGTGCCCCTCTGTGGTCAGTTCTGGTCTTCTTAAGCCAGAAGCATCCATAATGTAGTTTCAGTGCAAAAACCGAATTAGGTAACAAAAAAAATAATCAATTTCAGGCAGCAAATGTGTGCTTCTCAAAACAGGGTACTGATCAAGCAATGCTACGACTGTTAGTGTGAATTCTTCATGCTTTTGTGGGCTCATTTGTGTAAATACTGCTGTTTTGTACATAGGCCTACTGCCCAAAAAAAAGGAAGAAAATAAATAAAGAGATTTGGGTGGAATATTTCTCTGAGGTTTGACTGATTTCTACAGATGCAGTAATCAATGTTCATATTAACTGACTTTCTAAAACAACATGAATTAGAAGTTATTTTAATAATAATGTCACTGTTGCTGCTTTATAGGTAATTGGATTTATTTATAGATTTCCTCACTTCAAACTGCAGCTCCCAAGATGTGTTTTGGGGTTGTTGTTGTTGTTGTTGTTGTTGTTGTTGTTGTTGATTATATTCATTACGGACTACAATTATGGACTGAAATGTGTAAAAATCCAGAGAGATCAGCAGTTTCTGCAACAAACCAGCCATCCTGGCATCAATAATAATGACACGTTCAAAGTCCCTGAGCTCACATGTTCTCTCCATTCTAATGTTTAATGTAAGTTAATTAACTGAAGCTCTTTAACTGTATCAATATTATTTATCTATTTATTTATTTGTGTCTTGCTCTACAGTCACACATCTGGCTAACTGATTTTATGTATTTACAGGTGTCCCTAATAAAGTGGACAGTGGGTTAAAAGCTTAAAGCTCCGGTAATTCTATAGGCATGTTTACTGACTGAACACTAGAGGGAGACAGTGTATGATAGAAGTGTGTATCCTCACTACCACCTGTCACTGGGACATTTTCTTCACCACAGTCAAGGTAGTTCAGTGCAGACATGTATCTATAAACTCATTCATGAACACTTGCTTTTTATAAAGTTGAAATTAAATATAAGCTTGGATAACAAATGAGCAGAACGATGGTGCATATATGCACAAGACATTGTTCATTATTGTATAGTACAGGAACATTAAAAAGAAGTTTATTCAGTGTTAATGTAATACACTAAAGGAACTTAATTCATGTGTGTGATCATTTATTTAATGCATGAAATTATTATTATTATTATTATTATTATTATTATTAGTAGTAGTAGTAGTAGTAGTAGTAGTAGTAGTAGTAGTAGTAGTAGTAATATTGGTATTTTTATTATTATTATTTTTATTCTGCATTGATGCGCTCAATATACCGGTCTATTGTGGTGAAGAAAGAGCTGAGCCGCAAGGCGAAGCTCTCTATTTACCAGTCGATCTACGTTCCTACCCTCACCTATGGTCATGAGCTTTGGGTCATGACCGAAAGGACAAGATCCCGGATACAGGCGGCCGAAATGAGTCTCCTCCGTAGGGTGGCTGGGCGCTCCCTTAGAGATAGGGTGAGGAGCTCGGTCACTCGGGAGGAGCTCAGAGTAGAGCCGCTGCTCCTCCACATCGAGAGGAGTCAGTTGAGGTGGCTCGGGCATCTGTTTCGGATGCCTCCTGGACGCCTTCCTAGGGAGGTGTTCCTGGCATGTCCAACCGGGAGGAGGCCCAGGGGAAGACCTAGGACACGCTGGAGGGACTATGTCTCTCAGCTGGCCTGGGAACGCCTCGGTATTCCCCCGGAAGAGCTGGAGGAAGTGTCTGGGGAGAAGGAAGTCTGGGCGTCCCTGCTTAGACTGCTGCCCCCGTGATCCGGCCCCGGATAAGCGGTAGAAGATGGATGGATGGATTATTATTATTATTATTATTATTATTATTATTATTATTATTATTATTATTATATAAATCACTCATGTAATATTAAGAAATCACTGCAACCTGCCCCCAATATTGTTAATAGACATGTCAATTGATTTTAATGAATAATGAGGGTGGAATAGGAACAATTTTTCTAGGGGGTGATTTTTAGCACCTCTCCTTGAATTGAAACCGTAGACAGGATATAAGCTCATGTCAGGGTCTAATGATTAATGAAAATGAAATGAATGTATATTAATATGTGATGTTATAGCTGGAATTAGCTGAGGCTAACATCAAGGTTAAGATTAATTCCTTATTAATTGCACCAGATACACATTCCAGAAAGTCTAGACTTTGCTGTGTTGGATATCCCCAGCACATTATGCTCTCGCTAAATTCACTGCTGTTTTCATGTGGGATTTAAGAGGAAGACCTAGGACACGCTGGAGGGACTATGTCTCTCGGCTGGCCTGGGAACGCCTCGGTATTCCCCCGGAAGAGCTGGAGGAAGTGTCTGGGGATCCCTGCTTAGTCTGCTGCCCCCGTGACCCGGCCCCAGATAAGCGGTAGAAGATGGATGGATGGATGGATGGATGGATGGATGGATGGATGGATGGATGGATGGATGGATATTGCAGTATTCGGTCACTAGTATGCGTGTTTCTGTCTTGTGGAAACTCCTGTGAATCAAATATAACCCTGATACATAGATTTAGGTTTTGTTTTGCTCTGGGGATTACATTTAATTTTATTTATAACTGAGAAGACGGACAGAGAGAATAAGAAGGAAAATATATATTAGGAGTGGACTGAGGGTTTTGATATTTGTGCAAGTGGGCTTGAGTGTAAAGAGTCTGTACTGTGGAGCTGATGACTTCACGCCCCATAGCATAATGTGATGCATAATTCATGTAGATCTTATCAACTCCCATTCAGCACTTCACTTACTGCTTGCCACCCACCTAACACACTCCTCATGTCCTCACTATGCCTGGGGCTCTGATAGAGCTAATTAACCAGCTTTACATATCCATTGCTATGTTTTAAAAGCCTTACTCTTTTTTATCATAGTCTTTAAATCTCTTTTGATCATGCCTCAATAAAGCCATTTAATAGAGGTCAGGAGCTCCATATGAACTGATGAATAATGTCTGGCTGTCCAGTTCCTGGCTTAAGGCATTAAACATAAGCATGGGCAGAGTAAGTGTGCTGACTCAGGTTTTTACATTATTTATACGTCTTAACTAGGCACAAAAAAGAGGTAGTTTGAGAAAGCCAGCCATTTTGTATGTGAGGAATACAAAGGTTCTGATCTAGTCACATGTAGAGAAATGGACATATATTGATAACATCAATATCTGACTGTTATAAGTCAGAAAGCAAAAATGAAAAAATAAAGGACACAAATCAAGTTGTGATTAAAAATCTCTGTGTGGCCTGAAGATCTGTCAGACAACATTGATAGAAATTAATGTGAAGGAACTCAGGAGGTGAACTGCTCAGCGGCACTGAAATCACAGTCTACTAGACAGTGGAAATTCTACCATGTCACACCTGGGATTGAACAGTAATAATAATAATAATAATAATAATAATAATAATAATAATAATAATAATAATAATAATAGGACAGAAGATTATTTATAAAGACGTTTCGTTTTTGTTTTTTTTAACCAATCTGCATTATTTTTCTCGAGTCTTTTCATTTTAGTATCTCAAATAACTATTTATTACTTGTTTTTTAATTATCAATTTAATTATTTTCAAATATCTTTAATTCAATCTGATCAACTCAAACAGTTTATCGAATTTTTACAATTTTCATGCCTAATACCATAAATTATTTTAAATCTCATATAAAAGATAAAAAAAAAATGACATGAAGCACGATTTATGCTTCAATATTGGGTGAAGACCAGCAGTTTGCAAAAGTTACTGTCCAACATGGAAGCGTTCCAACTTCCCACCTATCTCCTCAGTGAGATGTGCAAGTTGGGACAAAAGAAGCAATAAGCAGGGGCTCCTCCTGCTTGCAAGTCTCTCCTCTGCAAATAAGTCTATCAACACACAGTATTGGGTCGTCACAGCAACAGTGGGTTTCTTTAATTCTGAAATGAGCTACGCTTGTGTTTTAGTTTTTTTTCTGCCATAAGCTTTGTTTATGCTTTGACAAAACTAGGTTCATCTAAGTTAAAACACAATGAATAATTTTTTTTATGCCACTGGTTAATAAAATACTTTTATGCTGGTAAACATATGCCAGCATGGTAAACATATGCTGAAGGACAAGCTATTAAATGAACAGGCATCTGAAAAGACAACTGATCCTGAAGTGGTATTTTCATAGCACTTCAGAATGTCTTATGAGGTGGTGAGGAGATGGATTTCAATACAAATACAATACAAATGTAAATGGAGCTGGGAAAGAACCATAGACTAGGCTATAATCTTTTTCAGGAGATATTGGTATTACAGGTCATCAGAGCCAAGGAAACCCCAAGATAATAAGGTTTGAGGGTGAGGAGAGGGCCAAATTGTATGTGTGTGTGTGTGTGTGTGTGTGTGTGTGTGTGTGTGTGTGTGTGTGTGTGTGTGTGTGTGTGTGTGTGTGTGTGTGTGTGTGTGTGTGTGTGTGTGTGGTATTCATGCTAGTAGGCCTCCACTTTGAACTGAATGCCAGATTAAATATCTGACTTGTATGAGAAATGCTGATGAATAACAAATTCAGCGCCCACCCAGCCCGATGGCTCATGTGACAGCAGTGATGCTTCTTATAAGAAACCTACTCAGATTCTGGCACACCCACCTTGACTGAAACATTATAAAGCACCAACCTCTGTCTATTATTTTGCCACCGCTTAACTCACAAAAGTCACTTCTATAAATATCTGGCTGGGATTTTGGCCTTGTCACCTCCATGTGGGCAGCATGTTCACATTGTAGAACGTCTAGACTTTATCCCTAATGAGGCCATTACACACAGGAAAAGTGAGCCAGCTGATTACAACAGAAAGCAAATGTGATGTAGTCTGAGGGGGAAAAAAGACATGTTTTTTGTGGCACTAAGGGCACATGGAGTGTCTAGCAGAAGTCATGGGTTTAGACGAGAGGAACAGAAAGATGCATATCACTGGACACAGTCCTCTGTGAGAGACACTGAATGTAAATCTCCTAACACTGGCTCACTAGCTCATCACTTCACATACTCTTGTTTCTCATGAAATAACAGGTTAACTGATGGAGTTTAAGGAACTGATGAATGATATACTCTCAAAGTCTACCTTAGAAGGAACACACATACTGTACATCTGCACATTCATACAGTCAGCTAATTAGCCTTTTATGTGGCAGCAGAGCAACGCAATGAACAATCATTCAGACACAGGTCAAAAGCCTCAGCTAATGTGAAACATCACAATAAAAAGAAAGCCTAGTATCGACATTGATCACTGTATCATGTTGGTACTAGGCAGAATGTTGTGTGGTTCTTTTGAGCTTCACCTTTACACATGGCTAACAAAGAGTGAGAAGTGTAAAAAAGTAAATGTTCAAAAACAGACGCGAGAGAAATATTCACATTCAGAGTCATAAGTCATGAGAACTTGACTCGTTATAGTGAGACAAAACAAAAGTGGGAAGCTTGAGAGTGAAATACAGAAAGAGAGAATCTGCCTGAGCAGAAGTGTGACTACAGCCAAGCAGTGGTGGGATTTTAGCCACTAATTACCTCCTCAACAATGATCTCGGTCCCACAACCTCTTGTACTTTGGACACACTCACATACACTCAGGTTTTTCTACCAGTTTGGATTACGGCTCCTTTGGCAGCCTGGTGTTTTTGGCATGTACATGAGGCTGTGTTTTGGTGCCTGGGTTGTGAGAAAGCAGAAGTTTAAAAAACATACTCCCACAGTTCCACTTACAAGGCTGTATTACAGGGGCAGTTATAACTACAAAACCAAAATTAAGTGCTGGAGAGTGTTGTATTTTTATGTATGTTACCTTGTCTGTGTTCTTACCTCAGGGTAGCCCTTAAACACATTCACATTTCAATGAACTTTCATATTATAGAGTAAAGGAGTTGATTGGGTGCCACCTAGTGAAGAAAAAACACAGATCACTCCATGAAATAATGAGAGGTCCTTATTATGTCATGGATGCCAAGGCCCCTGTTGATTCCAGTGTGGGGGTTTTTTAGATATCATTACCAAATGGACAAGACATCCAGTCAGTATCACCACATTGTACGTTTTTCGGAGAACGTTATCTGCCTGTGTAAAATATCCGTAACTATCTTCCTAAAAATACATAATTGCACATAATACAATTATATTAATGAGGGTATCTTCAAACATGGATACAAGAAAAAATAAAGGCTTCTTTTGTTTATTTCCCTTAGTTATAACCCATGAGAATGTGATCTAATGAATCAAATGACTTTGTCTAACTGAATGCTTTCAGGAAAACAGACTGGGATTTACCCGTGAATCAAATGGTTGAGAATGACTCACTGTTTCATAAAAAAGACATGGAATTAGCTGCGCAAGTGACAGGGAGCTATTTGGTGTACTTATAAAGTAACCCTGGCTCTTTACCAAGTATTGCAATAAACTATCATAAATGCCAGAGGCTGCTATATCTGTATTTGTTTTTATAAGTGGGAATTGAATCCCGTAGATAAACATGTAGGGCAAAGTGACTATTAGAAAGTTTTTTTTGTTTCTGTGATGGGCAAAACCAAACACCTGCTTATTAAACACAGCCTTTAGAGCTCACTTTTCAGATTGGATCATGATTTCCAGCCAACTATGAGCACTAAGAAACAACAGAGTCTGGTGCAGAAAGTACAGGTACACAGCCTGCATGGCCCAAAGCACACTGCTTGTTCTGTTAATTAGATAGGAGAAGGTAAACATTTTGAAATAACGGCATCTAATAATTATAGACAGGGTGTTTTTGAGTACACAAATGTCAATCTTAAGAAAATCTCATTTACTGATCAATTTAGAAAATGAAGGCAGATTTGGTCTACAGCTTCATCTACAGGATTAACACTGCAAACTTTATACACACTCATTATAATCCAAGTCAGGTCTGCAGAATGCAGTCTAGTAGCTAAATGACAAGTTAAACATTTTTGAGCAGTGTCAGATTTTAGCACTGTATTAATTCCCCTGTGGTGTTAGCTTGTGCTTGCCACATAGAAATAATCCAGCAGTGAAGATTTGAAACAACTGTGAATGTAATTTTAAGATCATGTTAGGTACTGTAGCTAGCTGGCTTTACATGTGACCATTCAGTTGTCATTGACTGATATTTCTCTCACAAAATACATTTAGATTTGATCATGTTATTTGGCAGGCATGGTGGCTTAGTGGTTAGCATGTTTGCCTCACACCTCCAGGGTTGGGGGTTCGATTCCTGCCTCCGCCTTGTGTGTGTGGAGTTTGCATGTTCTCCCCGTGCCTCGGGGGTTTCCCCCAAGTACTCCGGTTTCCTCCCCCGGTCCAAAGACATGCATGGTAGGTTGATTGTCCCTAGTGTGTGATTGCGTGAGTGAATGAGAGTGTGTGTGCCCTGCGATGGGTTGGCACTCCATCCAGGGTGTATCCTGCCTTGATGCCCGATGACGCCTGAGATAGGCACAGGCTCCCCGTGACCAAAGAAGTTTGGATAAGCGGTTAATTGATGAATGAATGAATGTTATCTGACTGCTTAGCATTAAAGATTTAACAATTACCTAAAATTCCCTCCAAAATCATGCCAGGTATTGTTCTTTTGTAGACCACTAATGAAATCCTGTAAAATCTTATGTGTACATATGAGTGCCAGTGAATTTCCTCTTCCTAATTTAACGCTTCCTTAAAGGGACTCAACAACCAGGTGTTTGTGTTGTATGATCTTTAGAAAGACCTGTAACACAATGCAAAATTATCCTAACATTCCAGAGTGGCTTTTTAAGATTGGTTTAAATAAACAAAGAGTAAATAAATTATATAGAGATTTAAGTGTCTATAATTGCTTTCTCAGAAAGAGGGTAAAATCCAGCAGTTTCTCACAGGTAGCTGCCAATCCGCAGCAGCACTACTGGGAAACAATGATCCCAAAAGAGACAACTCACTCCTCGTAAATCTCCTTATAACACTTAAAAAAAAAATCAGCTATTTATGCAGCATTTTATTAAGATATTGGAATGAATTACAAGCACATACCACAGATACAAAATGTTAATGTTTAGTATTCACTGAACCCTATAACACAGGTTGAAATGAAAAATAGGCATAATAACAATAGAGTGATACACAAACAGACTGTGTTAATATAGTTGTTCCAATAAGAACCGTGCACACACACACACACACACACACACACACACACACACACACACACACACACACACACACACACACACATCTTAAAGTATTCTTCTACCACACAACTTTCTTCCCTTTGAGTTTTATGTATACCGGAGACATTTTCTGAGGTAAATCTGTATAGCTTGACATACAGAAGGGAACCCAGCTGCGTGATTGCTTTACCACTCTTTCTCGCTCATATTTTAACCCTGACACAAGGAATAAAAGGAATTACTAAAGCCACACTCAGGAGTCAAATGACCCTCTGTACCATGTGCTGTTAATATGACTGACTTACTGCAAATTCACACACACTGATGGTTTTGTCATTTTATTAAAATTCTTACCTATTACACATATGGTCTCCAGTTACATTTAAGGCCTTGAGGGAAAAAAAGAACCTTAAAACAGGTCCATTTGAAGCACAAAATATGGCCTCTCCACCACAGGAAACATAATCGTGTATCAGCCACATATGCACTTTCAGATGACTGTCACAATGGTTTCCATTCATGAATGTTTTGCTTCCTCCTGTAAATAATATACTGATCTATATTTCTTCCCATCATTCAATAAAGCAGCTTTTGTCTTTTCTGTGTATGAATCCAAGGCTCTGCAGACAGATTCATGTGGCTACAACCACAAACAAATGCCTATTTGTCTGGATACTCTACCAAAGAAGGAATGCATAAGTACCCTGTACACTCACCAAGTTCAAGACTTATTGGAATTCATCCCAATAAAATATCACCAAAATGTTGCTAGAATATGTTTCCCACTACAGAGCTTCCTATCTCAGCTTCAGCTCAGTTCAGTTCATTCCATTTACACCAATCACATGAATGTATTTCTATGTGTTTTCCCAACTCTTGATAATAATTGCTGATTAACTTGTTTACCATCATTCTGCGAGCACAACAGATAAACACTCTTATTGTCTCAACCGTACGAGTTGCCATCACTTGTTTTCCATGATCAGTTAGAAAGAGAAGAAAATAAATTGAAAATGTGAATCATCTGTCCATTCGTGGTTAATAAATCTTGGAATGCTAACTTACGGTAATATAATTAGGGCCAAAGTTCAGAGACTGAAAACAAATTAAGAGGATAAAAACATCATCATATTCCTTTATGAACTGAAATGGAATACAAACAGACTAAGCTGAGTATAAATGCAGTTAAGTGTGAAAGTTTGTGAAGAAGACGATTAATTTGCAGGACAATGAGGTTTCCTTCATCGTCACATATATTTCTTACCGTTAATGTGGAATTATTTTTGTTATGTTTTGAGTAAGCATTCACCAATGCATGTGTGTTTCATGACCCTTTAAACACATGTAACTGATTTGTTAGTGAACCATAATATAAATCATAACCAATTAATCGATGTGATATTAATATAATATCATACAGACATTTGAACATCTGTTGAGTAATAACAATAATACACACATTTTCCTTTACAACAGCCTGAGCATTCGGTTTCATTCTTTGTAGAGTCTTCTTTGAATATCTCTTGTAACTGGAACAGATGTCATAGACAGCCTTCTACCAGTCATATCATGAGTCTACAAAGGTTTCGCTTTTTGCATTAGGTTCTTTTCATATGATTATTCAGTTAATTTTGTTATTTGTTTTGGATTGTTACAGGATATATTCATACACAGTAAGTGATTAAAATTGGATTTTGTATTAATTTTTTTTTAAAAAAAAAACATGGGGTGCAAACTTCATGCACTCATCTATAGCTTTACAGATTTATAATAAACCTGGAATAAACTGGAATAAACTTTAGTGACACCGTTGTGATGATTGTGTTATATAAATGAGAAATGTAAATCAGAGGTAAAATATCATGCCAACAAACCCTTGTGACTGAATAGATTAGATTATATGTAAGCATGATGAAAAACTGTTTCTGACACAGAATGGCTGTCACCTGCCCAATCTCACAAGGGTTACTCTGGGACAGTCATAAATATGACAGCAGCTATCTAGAGGTGAAAAGATCTTTGGAAACATACACAGTGTATCTTTACCCTAATGCTGCTTGTTAAATTTAATTAGTCTGAAATTGCTTAATAATATTTTTGCCTAGTATTTTATTCTATGAGCTTTGATCAGAATAAAAATCACAATATTTCTCTAAAGACAATAACACCTCCTTCCCTCCCCTTCTCCATAGTAGAAAAGGCAATATTCCATGTTAAGGAAATGTCAATACATAAATTGAAACATTTCTTCCAATGATTCTGCTTTAATGGCTCATTTCAACGTTCAATCAATAGAAAATAATTTTTGAGTTCACTGAGCATGAAAAGCATCAAGCAGATGGTTTACATAATATCCAAGGGACCTATGGCTGTGAGCAGTATTAAAATTACCTGTAATCAAGGAAAATCTCATTAGTCACACATTAGTATTATCAGTAGCCGTACTGGAAAGCATAATATTATGAGACAAGAGATGTAGCAGTTCTACAGTGATCATATATTGAAAGCATTTATCTATGTATCTATGTGTATCTATGTGTATATATGTGTATATATGTGTGTATGTATATATATATATATATATATATATATATATATATATATATATATATATATATATATATATATATATATATATATATATATATATACACTGCTCAAAAAAATAAAGGGAACACTTAAACATCACAATGTAACTCCAAGTCAATTACACATCTGTGAAATCAAACCGCCCACTTAGGAAGCAACATTGATTGACAATCAAATCCACATGCTATTATGCAAATGGAATCGACAACAGGTGGAAATTATAGGCAATAAGCAAGACACCCCAATAAAGGGGTGGTTCTGCAGGTGGTGACCACAGACCACTTCTCAGTTCCAATGATTTCTGGCTGAAGTTTTGGTCTTTTGAATGCTGGCGGTGCTTTCACTCTAGTGGTAGCATGAGACGGAGTCTACAACCCACACAAGTGGCTCAGGTAGTGCAGCTCATCCAGTATGGCTCATCAATGCGAGCTGTAGCAAGAAGGTTTGCTGTGTCTGTCAGCGTAGTGTCCAGAGCATGGAGGCACTACCAGGAGACAGGCCAGTACATCAGGAGATGTGGAGGAGGCTGTAGGAGCGCAACAACCCAGCAGCAGGTCCGCTACCTCCAAATTTGTGCAAGGAGGAACAGGAGGAGCACTGCCAGAGCCCTGCAAAATCCAGCAGGCCACAAATGTGCATGTGTCTGCTCAAACAGTTAGAAACAGACTTCATGAGGGTGGTATGAGGGCCCGACGTCCAAAGGTGGTCAGGACATTTGACATTTGCCAGAGAACACCAAGATTGGCAAATTCGCCACTGGCACCCTGTGCTCTTCCCACAAAGCAGGTTCACACTGAGCACATGTGACAGATGTGACAGAGTCTGGAGACGCCGTGGAGAACGTTCTGCTGCCTGCACCATCCTCCAGCATGACCGGTTTGGCAGTGGGTCAGTAATAGTGTGGGGTGGCATTTCTTTGGAGGGCCGCACAGCCCTCCATGTGTTTGCCAGAGGTAGCCTGACTGCCATTAGGTACCGAAATGAGTTCCTCAGACCCCTTGTGAGACCATATGCTGGTGCGGTTGGCTATGGGTTCCTCCTAATGCAAGACAATGCTAGACCTCATGTGGCTGGAGTGTTTCAGCAGTTCCTGCGAGATGAAGGCATTGATGCTATGAACTGGCCCGCTCGTTCCCCAGACCTTAATCCAATTGAGCACATCTGTGACATCATGTCTCGCTCCATCCACTAACGGCACATTGCACCACAGACTGTCCAGGAGTTGGCGGATGCTTTAGTCCAGGTCTGGGAGTAGGGCCCTCAGGACACCATCCGCCACCTCATTAGGAGCATGCACAGGCATTGTAGGGAGGTCATACAGGCACGTGGAGGCCACACACACACTACTGAGCCTCAAGTTGGATCAGTTGGAACACCTGTAGTGTGTTTTTCCACTTTTTTCCACAATTTCACTCATTCAGATCTAGGATGTGTTGCTTAAGTGTTTCCTTTATCTTTTTGAGCAGTATATATGTGTATAGATACTGTATATATAATCTGTGTAAAGAACAATGAGCAATGAGAATATGGATTGAACCATAAAAATTTCCTACACACCATTAAAGATATATAACTGGGATACAGTTTTTAATCCAGCCTAATAAACATATTATGACTCATAACCGCCACAGTTCAGTTATGCTGCTTGTAAACACAATCTGCAACACCAAGTAACCCCTTTTACAGCTCTGTCACCTTAACCGGAGACTTAGTTTATGATGTCTGTCTATGCTGATTGAATTTTACTGTCACACAGAAGTTGCAATAAATTGTGTTCACATTAACACACTGCAGTTCCTTTCTATTTTTACAGCCATTTGTACAGCTTTTCATTTCACATCTAAGGATTTTAAATATTTTTGGCAACCTCTAATGCTGCTTTGAGACAAACACACGTTGGAAATTCTTGCGATTTTGTTTTCCATCCATGGCATCACAGTTTATCCACATACTTGTGCTCAAAGCTAGTGAGGTATTGTCTAGTGGTTTAAAATTAGCACAATGTCTTCAGGGCACCAGCTTGGCCTAGCAGGTATGTATGACATTTGTGAAATCAACACAGGTATTGACAGAACCCGACTGCCTACAACTGTCAGAAGCAAGACAGTTCTGTGTGTATCTCTTTTATTCATCCACATGCCCTACAGCACCTACTCTACATTCACACTGTCATTGTGCTCGGAGCTGATTAGCAAAAACCAAAATTTTGGGAAAAATTTTACATGGTTTATTATTTATTTAATAATTTAATTGTTTAATTGATTTGTTTTTCTGTTTAGTGAAACTACACATCTGCATGCAGACATAAAATGAAAGTAAAAGAAGACAGTATATGAATAAACATCTTAGTGGTTTTATAAACTTTATACCACAGGTGAATTTTCTCTCCCTCTCAAGTAAATGATATGTATTAATATTCGGCGCACTGTTTAACAGATTGATGTAACAGGATACTGAACTATTTCCATTTTCCTTTATGACTCAGCTGTCTATTAATATATACCCAACATTATCTCTTGATGTGTTAAGTATTAAATAATCATTATTAAATAATTAGGTAAGTATTTATAGATGCTTATGTACAGACATTATGTAATAGTAAAGCACAACATTTACAAACCCTAAATACTATTCTATAGTATATAATAACAGTTTTAGTTTTGGAAGTTACATTTGGAAGTTACTGATGCACTAATCCTGAAATTCTTGTAGCCATGGAACCTCTTTAACTGAAAATTATTTCAAAAGCATAATTTTAATGTATATTTATCTCATATAAAAAGAGAAAATCTAGAGATTTCTTGCACTGAACACACTGGTTCCAAGTTGACAGAATTTTGGCTGCTGCACTTTTTTAAACCTTTATACCACATTTCGCAAGGTTGGATGATCAAAGTAAGCAGTTATAATTCCTTGATAGGTGTATTTTGTAGTGAGATAATCAAAGATCTAAGATCACCTATTAACATAGGTTTATTGTGAAATGATATTTGAACCAGATTGTCCCTGCCTAAGAACCTCATGTTCAAGGTAATCAAAATA
The DNA here is from genome assembly GCF_022655615.1 of Tachysurus fulvidraco. NCBI lineage: Eukaryota > Metazoa > Chordata > Actinopteri > Siluriformes > Bagridae > Tachysurus > Tachysurus fulvidraco. The sequence continues at coordinate 13,421,368 of NC_062540.1, forward strand.
GCTCATAATGTAATCATGTATCATAATTTTACGGCACAAAAGCAGATGGAATACTGACTTTGACATAACTTTCTGTTTTGCTTTGAACAAGAGCTCTTAATCAGAGAGCGTCTGGTTCAAGGTTTTGCTTTAAAGACAAATGCCATAGTCATGAGTACATTAAAGGAAGCCACCTGCATACTGTTATCATTATATTACTCACACATTCATCTTTCTGCCTCCACAAGGGTCTCACTCCCACCATCTGTAGATATCCTTCTATATTCTGTGTTGAGCTGTAAACCAAGAGTTTGGTGAGTGCTTAAGTAATCGTACTCAAAAGCTAGGAGGGCTCTAATTGGGCTCAGATTACATCAGAGATAAGGTCTAGACCCAGAAAAAAAATCATCCCTCTGGTCTTTAAACAAAGATCTGCAGACTGATAAATTCTCCATCTGTAGTCTATTTCAAGTTTATAAGCCCTGCTGCTTCATCAAAAATTGTAGAGCCAAACTAATTCCTGACCAATAAGCTGTGCTATTCAGCATACAAATATGGGAGCATATTTTCAGATTTCACTGGCCACTATGTTCTGTCACGAATGTGTCCGATTTCAACATAACTTTCAAACAGCTAATTGTCTCAGCATGCATCATTCCAGCAGAGCTTAAGGTCAAACTTGTCCTCCTTCACCTCCAGCATCCCAGAACCCAGGAAATGCCCCAGAACCAGTCACAATTGCCCATCAAGCCTAGAGACAAACAATTCAGGCTGCCTTTTCCCTAGCATCTCTAACTGTGCCTATCTGCTGTGCCCACAGTTGATCAGCACAGCTAAATTATCGTGTGTGGTCAAGTCTCTGAAAAAAGAAAGGAAAAAGAAAACAGCATGTTGTGGTGTCTGGCTGGAGACTTGTGATGTCTAGCCAACAGAGAGAGCTGTGAACCACAGAGGCCTGCGAATAATTTCTCCACAGGAAGTGGCCTGCTCACATGAGCTCCCGGCACTGGGCGCTCCCTCATGTTCTCGCTCACATGGCTTTAATCACCGTTCACATACACAGACACTTAAAATCTACTTCTGACAAGCATTCCTATGGGATATTTTCAGTCTATGCCTGAAACACATTCCTTGAACAATGGAATAAAATGCGGATAAAATGGTGAGCACTCTCTGCAGGGCTTACGGGGTACATGAGGATGTTAACGGTGTGGCACAGGCATGGTTGCCTGTCTTGTCACCTCTGCTTACAGTAGGTATATAAAATGTAGATCTGCTTGTTATACCAGAAGCCCTTTGAATGTATGACATAATTCATGTTGCCACAAAGGATGATGATTCATACACTCACCTTTGTACATGACAACACCAGGGTGTAGTACGAACTTCAACATATAAATGCTTTGTGTTTTAAGAATACAAGAAGAAGTGCATTTTGTAGTGGGCCATGGGCCTTGTTAATTATGGCATTCTGGTGGGGAATTGTCACTGACAGGAAAGTCATAATATTAGAAGGGATGGTTAAAATGTCAATAACTATCTATCAAAAATTTGAACACGCTTGAGCAATGCATTATATCACAGGATAAATAATAAGATAATGAGTGCAAATTATCGCACACCCACACACAGAGACTTATGACTTCATTGACATAATTTCCTGTAATGCACTTCTGGGTTCATGCCATGTTTCCTCTGAATACCCAACATGGTAAACAGAAAAAAAAACACATACAACTTCTGCTATCTGTCCTTTGGTATCAGTTCTACTTACATTGGTCCATGTGTGTTTAGTCTATCTACTTTCAGTTTCTCCTCCGATGACATTTTGGAAAAAATGATTGGTTACTGATGTGTCAGTAAAGCAGGCTAAAAATATCATCCCAAATGCATTCTTAATATAGATCATGCTTTAGTGTGACACGACAGTGTCTTGTAGGCTGCATTAATCACAAGCATGGGCTAGAAAGAAATCGGCCATTATACATTATCACAGTATCTAACAATGTGAAGTAGCACAAATGTTATTCTACAGTCTTTTATTATATTGTATGTAGCTTTAGAAGTTCTTCTTGTTGGCAAGTTTCAGAAAGATGTTAATATTTTGTTAATGGTCAATTAATCTAAAACAAAATATGAAAAAATCCCATAATGTTCCACTGATGCTTAAAAGCTCATTGCATAAAATGTTTAACCATCATCTGTCTAGACCAGCTCTCTGCACTTGCACCAGAAGGATAGCTATATTTAGACACAAAGAAAACCACAGCTTTTGAACTGATGAGGATGAGGTGCATGATGATACAATCAGACTGCTGCATTAATGCACTTGAGTCAGTCTCAGTGTTTTAGTGATTCAGATGGAGGCCATGCAGGAGTTTCATCAGTCTGGACCACAACCTCCCCACCTGTTTCAGCAACGCTGACCTCAGCTACACCATAATCCCTCCTCCTCCTCTTTTACACATGAAGGAGAGCTAAAGTAATTACTGCTGCTCACTGTAATGAATTGACTCCCTAATTAAATGGGACACTTAAACAAACTGAGTCTCTGTTAATCAGTCGAGTTTGCCATTTTTCCGCTTACAAATAGCCTTTGGCAGCCATTTGCAGCAATCACACTCTTTTCCATGACTGGCCTTAGTTACTCCTCAGAAGTGTACCTAATGTCCTTTTCTGGGTGGTAAGCTACTGATGCCCTCAAGTTGGGCACACATATGGACAAAATTAATCCCGAAAACTTGTACATGCTGGTAAAGGAGTTTAAATTGTGCATAGAGCACACTGTCTTTCTATAGGGAGGTGTAGCAAGACAGTGAAGAACCTTAAGTAATTGCTCACATTCTGTGCAGAATAAAAAAGGCGAGGTTCAGAAGACATTCACTCATAAGAGGTGCAAAGGTGTTTACATGTTTAAATAATCTCAGAAGCTTGTATGGTTACAGTTGAGTGAAAGGTTTGCACTGTATTTTGTATTACAAAAATTGTCTTTATTTAGCATGCCAGCACGGCATAATTAATTTATGTTCATTTGCCTAATTAATTTGGCTATTGACTTAAAACAGTTGAAGTCTTATTTTACAAAATAAGCAAACAAAACCTATAGCAATAACAAAACCAGTGACATTATTTATGACTAGTCACTGAGCACAAACAGATAGTGTTTAGGGATAATATTAATAACTAGACAGATTTTAAGAAATTCAGTTAGTCTAATAAAAGGCCAGATTCATACTGCTTTCATTAATATCTTGATTCTGAAATGCCATAATAAACTGCACAGCTGTATGAATCGTAGAACAGGAGGCCATGCTGATGTATTTGCTGGAAAAGTGAAAAAGTGGCCAATGTTATTGCTTTTTAAACCCCCATTCAATGACTATGTATATATTAGGACAAATAACAACTCTATAGACCCTTGATTGTTTGTTCTACTTTGTGTAATACAGTAAAATAATAATGGACCTAAGCATTAAGACTACTTTTTTTCTATAAGCCAAAATAAATATGACTAATACTTAACAGAGCACAGCAAGCTGGTGGTTCTGTCATTAAAGGCTGTGAAAGTTCAAACTAAAGCTGCTGTTTTTGGTTTTGGAAAGCATGAAGGGGATGAATTTGGAATATTGTCCAAAGAATTATATTTCTGCTCCATTCTGTGTGCCAAGTGTCTTAAGAGGATTAGTCTTTAGGTCATAGGTTTGGAGCAGCTAATATAGCACGGGTTCCTTGACAAGCTTGTTTTTGGACATGAGGGAGAAAGAGGGAGATAGTTTTGGGACCCTGCTGACATGCAAGTCTTTGCTTCCCTTCTGGCTCTAGACACTGTTAGTACTGTTTAAAAATTTTGATGCCTTGCTTCCAGCACAACTATGGGGATCCACACTGCCCTACCTCTACCACACAAATCCAACTCTGCCATTCCTGTACTTTTTACATACTCATGTCTGACCAAAATACACCAAACTGTGCTCTAAGAATCACTACCCTATACAAAACTTGCACCACAAATGATAGATTACACTAAAAATTTAAAGTCTTGCATGTGAATGTATTACACATATAGGCACGAGTATGGATTTACTAAATGCCAGCACATTTTCATGAAATCATGTCACAGCAGATCTCTTAACCCTTCATTACAAAATCTAGGAGAGTCTCCCGCTTCATACGTGATCCTAGAAAACTAGAAGAAATATATTTTGTCACTTTGCCCAGATAAGCATGCAGGGAGAAAAAAACATTCCGGCTGGACATTTATCAGTCTGAGCTTAGCAGGATGAGTCTGGTGAAATATGGTCTACTGTAATTCCCTTTTTATCCTTCGTAACTTCTGAGACAAAATACTCTCTATACCTGACTATAATGTGTCGTCTAGACAGCAAAGACAGGCGATAATCTGACCAAACCCAGACATGTGCAGTGAAGGAAAAGTGTTTCAGACAGACTTCTCTCATCTGGCTCATGGCAGCCATAGACAAATTCTGGAGGTGAGGTGAGCACACTGGATTTCCCCCAGTTTCCAGCAGGATTCTGTTTATATGCTGTGGTTATGGGAACATTACCAAAGAGGACATATTCTCTACAAAAAGCGTTACTGTTAACCTTTTATACAGGGTACCATGTCTGTTCAGTTTTTAGTCAGAGGAAGCAATCAAATTTTATTATATAAACTAAAGTAGGTTCAGTAACAACTTTCAATTTCCATACTTTTATCCCTGTTTACATTGAAAACTTGTGAAGTTTGTATTACAAGAGCATAAAAATATAACGGACAAATCAAGATGATAGAGGAAGTTATACCAACTACTGTAGCTATAATGAGGAGTTTTAAGAACGTGGGCCTGCAGATATATCTCCTTGTTCAAGACACAGAGGTCCAAAATGTTAGTCAGTAACTCAGCGTGTGATTCAAGAACACCAACATGCCAAGAGAAAGTCTAGAAACACCTGCCCCAACCCTTAAACGCATCACTCTGAACACAATGAACCTTATTGGTACCATTATATACACAGCACTGTGAAAAGTTTTAGGCAGGTGTGAAGAAATGCTGTAAAGTTAGAATGATTTTATATGTTTACATATATTGATATATATATATATATAGTTTAATTGTTTATTTTTAGCACAAAATACAAAATGAGCGAACAGAAGAAAAATCTGAATCAAATCAATATTTAGTGTAAATTCCCTTTGGTTTTAAACCACCATGGAAGCATTGCAGCAGAATTCAAAAAGCCATACCTCTGATGTGGAAACAAGGCTGAGACTTTGCAGTATATCATAGGATCTGGGGTGAAGAAAAATGGCAGCAGGTGCTCGCCAATGATGAGTTAAAATTTGAAATATTTGGCCATAGCAGGAGGCAGGTTGTTTACTGAAGGGCTGGAGAGCGGTACAATAATAAGTGTCTGCAGGCAACAGTGAAGCATGGTTGAGGTTCCTTACAGGTTTAGGGCAGCATTTCTGCAAATAGTGTTGAAGATGTAGTCAGGAATAATGGTGTCCTTATTGCTGAGAAATACAAACAGGCATCTGATTGACCCCAAATGTATTCAGCAGAAGGACACCACCACCATACATACAATATCACCAATATCATTAAGAAATATCTTTAGCATAGAGAAGAACAAGGAGTCCTGGAAGTGGTGGTCTGGCCCCACAAAACCATGATCTCAAAACTGAATCTGTCTGGGATTGCACAAAAAGACAGAAGGATTTTGTTGCAACCTACCCACCAAGTTCCTTCAAAAAGTGTGTCCAAGTGTGTACCTAGAAGAATTGATATGCAAAGGGTGGTCATGTGATTTCTATTTTTGCATGCATTCTTACTTTAAAGCCTTTTTCATGCCTGTGTAAAACCTCTGCACTCTATATATAACTCATTGGTTTGTTTATGTACTATTAATACAATAGATATACTCTAATACCATTATGCTAATGTTCATGGCAGTAATACAACAGAAAATATTTTCTTTCTTTTTTTAACTATAAATTCCAAGAAGTGAAATTCCAAAAAAATGAAATGTGGGCGTATCCTGCATCAAGTCCCCAATTAAAAACAGAAGCTAAAATCAAGCTTTGCCATGAGATGGAGGATTCAAATTGGAGAGCCAAAGATTGGACATATAAGTTAGAACATATTTAGATTTACTCTGTGTCCATAAAGGAACGTACGGATTTAAAAGCTTTTGCAATTCTTTAAAAAAAATTTATAGAAAAATTAGTTTTTTTGTTCTACTATCATTTTAGTTCAGTTCTGTCATTTTATTTATATGTACACTATATGACAAGTTATTTGTGAATCAATTGTTCTTCTCCAAACTGCAGGGACAAAGATTGAAGCACACAACAGGCTAGAATTTACAATTACATACATTACAATTTCTTTTCACTTCACAAACGTGTTCTAGAATGACAATGTCCCTGTGCACAAAGTGAGGTTCATGATATGATTTGCGAAGGCTGGAGTGAAAGAACTTCTGAACACCAACTGCACCACAGGCCTCCTCACGGACATCAGCGTCTGACCTAACTTAACCTCTAACGGCCAAACGCGCACAAATCCCGCAGACACATTCCAAAATCTAATGTACAGCCTTCCCAGAAGAGTGGAGGTCATTATAACAGTAAATGTGAACTAAATCACTAATGGTCAAATAGCGTGATGGCAAGTGCTCCACAAACATCTCATAAAGAAGACATCAATAAAATACAGAGCATCATGTCATCCAATGCACATTACAGAGATTTCTTACTCAAAGCTTACAGCAGTGTCAACATAAAAACCAGATCTAATAATCAGGGCATTGTGTCAAAGGGGGCAGTCATGGCCTAATGGTTAGAGAGTCTGATTCATAACCCTAAGGTTGTGGGTTCGAGTCTCGTCCCGGCCACGACTGAGGTTCCCTTGAGCAAGGTACCGAATCCCCCAACTGCTCCCCGGGCGCCGCAGCATAAATGGCTGCCCACTGCTCCGGGTGTGTGTTCACGGTGTGTGTGTTCACTGCTGTATGTGTACTTTGGATGGGTTAAATGCAGAGAACAAATTCTGAGTATGGGTCACCGTACTTAGCCGTATGTCACGTCGTCACGTCACAAAGCACTTTTTGTGCATGCAGACAAATACAAATTTTTGTGCATGCAGACAAATACAAATTGCCATAATAGAAGCAATAAGGTGTTGACACTATGGTTTTGTGAAATATCAGTGCACTTAACAAAGCCCCACATGGAGCAATTCCTTACATAAGCTTTTAATTTGAGGTGGTCAGATACGACGGCTGGATGGCAAACAAGACTATAGCACCCAGTGTTGTCACATTACTGTGTATAATTTACACACACTATAGAACAACAAAGTGTACATGTGAATTTACTAGCCTCTGTGGGTATAAGCCTTCTGGAAGCTGATGACCCTTTCATGCTCCCCTCTGGACTACTGAATTCTGGGTAACTTATTACCCTTCATCCGTACACCACATTCCCCGCCAGCAGTTCCAGGTCAGCTATGACATTATGTCTACAACTGAGACAGTCTGTTCACACAAACCTTTCCCACATTCCCACTCTCGTGTGCTTGGAGATCTCAATCAGGGAACACAGATCATCAATGTTAACAATATAATAAAAATAAAAAATAAATAATGTAAGTAAAGATTTTCTGATACACCACATTACATGTTCTCAGCACCTTAAAGTGGTTAATGGTGGGGTTTTTTGGCATCCTTGACCTCCCTTTGACATAAACAGCATTACTGTTATTTACAGCTGGAAGCAATATTGATGTAGCATTTTATTCTGTCAGGTTCAAACTATTCACTTTAAATTAAGCAGCCTAAAACTAGATCCCTAGTTCTTTTCTTGCTTGTTTTCCTGCAAGTCATTTACATTTGCTCCACAAGGTCTTTCTGCTCAGATGACCAATAACATATTTACACACACAACCACAGTACCCATGAGATTAGTGTCTGAAATAGATCCTGCAGTGTTCAGTCACAGCAAGCCCTTAAAAAGGATGTCGTATTGCTCTCCTATCACGCTTACATGTCAGTTCGGGGAACTAAACTTAGCTGGGGTGCCAGAGAGTATTTTTCTGCAGTGCTCTCACTTTAGGTGGCATCCCGAGTGATCTCATGAGTCTATCTTTACTTCCTTTAGACAATATTAGCATTAGATTTTACATGCTAGTTCATACTATGGCTTTTGTAGGACTAAGCCGCTAAAAGATTTGACAAATGGATAGGTTTTAACTGCATACTTCTTGTGTACTTGTGCTTTAGCGTTTAGACTCACACTCTTATTATGGCTGTGCAATGTAATGGTAAAAGCCAGAAGGGTGTTTTGTTTAAAACAGTGTTCCACAGTGCACAGGGCAGATTCATTCGTCATGGTGTGTGTGAGGCCCAGGGAAGACCACATGTAAAGGAGCTCAGCTAGGTATGTCTTTGTGCAAACATTTACAAGATAATTCAGCTTGGTGTACAGTGCAACTCAGTAACTGCTGGTCAGGAGGCTGCTTTTGACCAAAAGTGTTGTTTTTTTATATTCTATTCAATTTTATTTGTATAGCACTTTTGACATTGTCTCAAACCAGTTTTACAGAACATAAGAAATCCTGATTTGATTTCTTCTCATCAAACTAAACAGGAGACCCATTACATTTTGACAGCTTTTCATACCAGGTGTGTTAGGGTGTATTTCAGAAACAAAAACACAATTAAATGGATCAGTTACACAGAGAAAAATCAGGGACTAAATCAGATGTGTATAAGATAGCTTGTGCACTGATGACGAAAAACAAAGTAAAAACAGAAGTAGCGTCATTTCTTTAAAATGTCTTTCCACTTTCGTAATCCTGAGACTGTTGGGAGACTGTTTGATACCATAGTAACAAGTTAAACAAAATTTCCAAACCCCAGCATGACCAATAATTTAGGTTTCATAGAGAAATAGAAAGCCTGGTCATTCTACTATGACATTCTACTATGAGCTAAGCATAATTTGTTGGACAACAATTAGGAGACATAATAACAATAACCAGGAGACATCACGCATAGGTGACAACCTCTGGATTTTTTTTTTCTTATGTGTTTGTAGACACCAAACTTGGATTAGGGCGGTAATAGGAGCAATAAGGTGTTGAGACTGTGGTCAGACAGAAAAATTGTGTCATTTCATGCCACTAATACTCCGAGTGGACTGGTGTCTATGTTGGTGCTTCAAAAGCAGTATCCATCCGTAAAACAAAACGAATACTGAAATGGTCTTTATACTCATCCAACAGATCACTGCTAACTGCTTTTTGTTCCTACTGAAACCCTGCTCAGTAAGACTTAACTGAGAAAACACACAATGTGCATTTGCTTATTATGGACAAAATGCACAGGTCTCTAAAATGTAATAACTGCATGCACAAATAGTGGAGGAGGAAAAAATTCACATCCATCCAGTGCCAGGTTACAGGCTATACTTAGACCCATAGGATACTTTTATGAACTTTGTGAGTGAGAACACTGAAGTAAATATAAACCTTTGATTAAAGGAAGAAAATACAAACTGCAGGCAAACTGTTAAAGCAAATCTCAGCTCTACTGCATTTGTCTTGACCATCATTATAGTATATACACACAGACCCAGGGCACTTTATGAAACGGCCTTTATAGAGGCCCCGGTCATTTATTTCTGATGATCCGCATCAGATAAAAACATGCCATATGCTATACAAAGTCAAACCCTTTATACCAGAGACATAATACAGTTTCTCCATACAAATAAGCACTTCATCTGTCCCCTGAAGTCTTATCAGCTAGGATCAGTCTAGAATAGACATAATATTTAAATAACTAAGAACTAGTTTCTTCTCAAAACGTGTGCAGATGCTCCTGGCCTTCAGGATTCTGGGAGAATAGCACAGGCAGGAATGTAATGTTCCAGACACCCAAACAGTGCAGTGATCCCGCCAAGATGCATACTTGAGATGAGTGACTTCATACAGACGCAGCAGCACGCTCTGTGTATGCAAAACACACAGCCATGGCAACCAAAGTGACGTCAGGCACATGATATGAACCCCTCTCCATGACCCGCAGCATTTTATTTGCCTTAAGAGTCAGGAATGAGCTCACCGTAAGCGCTCCATTACATCAGAGAAGCTGAAAAGCAAGCGTTAACTAATCAAATGTCACAGTGTGACTGAGTAGAGCAGCGCGGTCCTGTTCCTCTTACAAGGCTTCTGAAATGTTATGTCTAGAGATAAAGTTTCCACTGCATGTGTGAGAGAGAAGTGGACAACATGTTTAGAGACAAGCTCAAGTACAAAGTATGAGTGTTTAGATAGCAGCTTTTCAACAGAGGAACAAGGTTTCAGGAAGGAAATAGTCAGTGCTAAAACAGCTATGAATTCAACTGACAAATAATAGTAATAGGCAGAAAGAGATGAAGAGCCTGAAAATCTAATAAATATATTATATATAAATATATATTGAGTTTTGTTTTTGTTAGCTAATTTGTCTCATCGTTGAAAATGCAGAAGTGGCTTTGCCCTGATAGTCCTTGATACCAGACACACCTAGTGCTAACGTACTTTCCTACAGTATAACTATTGCAGTGATCGATTCCAAACAAAGTCCATCTTAAAGAATTAGAACAGATTTACTAACTCATGACTTAACTTTAATAAGACATTTTATGAAGCACAAAATTACTGGATAACTTTTCATGTATTCTTTTATCATCTAAAGCAAGAAGGGGGGGATAAGAGAAAAGGCTCATTCATAATAAACTTTATTATATATTCATCAACAGTATGTACAACACTTAATACAAAGAGAATGATGGTCTGCAGGCAGGACTTAAAAATGAACATCACCCAGCAAGCTGGATGCCAGACAGGAAACAACATTTGAACATCTAAAACGAGATTATGCGGTAAACTGAGAAAGGGCTGGGTGAAGAAACTTGAACGTTTCCTCATCAGCATATTGAATTTGTCCCATTGACACCAGGGGGTTCAATGGTTAGCTCATGGGCAAGGCACAGTACAGTAGTGTCACATGATGTATGCACTTTAACTCACACTTCCAGACCATTACCCCTTCTAACTTCAGCACTGACTCAGATTAAAACAGCATTTTTCACAAACACGGTGAAATTAAAGGTTGGGTGCAACTACAAAGTAACTGATCATTAAAAGAAAGAGGACCAACAGCCAAACAGCCTGCTGCTTTCACTATTGTACATGAATGTTGCAGAGTTTCACAGTGATACCATCCTTTTCATTAAAAAAAAGAAAAAAAGGGAAAAAAAAGTAATTTTTTTTATATATAATCATGGCTCTTTCTCTAAACACAGTTCCCACAGACAGGCACTTCAGATATTACAGTGTTCACTGAGGCATGTTGGCTGTGGGAGCAACGAGACAGGCCATTAGAACACGCTAGCCATGTAAATATCGTGCAAGTGCTAGCCTTTCAGCCTCCATTAAAGACACAGAGGTCAAATCCCGTTTCCCCAAGCCAGACAGCTAGGGCTGCTAGAGCCAACGCCAGGCTATATTTAACACGCCAAGAGGAAAGGGGGAAAGCCGTTGACACTCACTCGGTCTGCTACAATGAGTCAACTTATATTTGCATCCTGCTTAAAATATATTTAAAAAAAAAAAAAAACTCTTTCTTGAACCACATATTCAGTTGTATCTCTCCTGCCAAATTCTGAGAGGGAAAGAAAGGAATACAAGGTTAAAATAATTAAAAACAGCTCTAGAAATTCATGCGCAACTCAAGGTTTGCAGGTACATCATAGATGCCCAAATAGACCAATTAGTATTCAACATCCAGCATTCAAAACACTAAAACCTTTCAGGCACGTCTCCATATAATTCTACTTAAAAAAAAAGTATGGAGGAATGGCAGAAAAAGGAAACTGCAAAAAGAGGCAACCATCATGGCAAACTGCTGAGGTTTCAAACTTGCTGCACTTGTCAATGTAGCCATGCAGACGCGTTGCTCTTTTCTGGGACAGCTGGTGTCGTGGGGTACAGTGCGTCTCAAATTGTGTTCTGTCTATGACATGACTGAATCAAACCACAAAAGCAAGGGGTTTAAAAAGACCGTAAACACTTCAAATGTGAGACCAAAGTGTCCTTGGTGTAAAAACAGTAAAGGTCCCAAAGTACCAAAATCCAAAGTGAGGAGAAAAGCAGTTAAGAAAACGAGTCTGTCAGAAAAAAAAAAAAAAAAAAAAACACATCCCAGAGAGAATAACTGATCTGCCTTACAATAAGTAAAGGCACTCCTATCATCATTGATAGAGCAGATAGTTCTTGAGAGCGGCGGGTAAAGGAAGTCCATGTATTTCAGTCAGTCGCTCCCGACCCAAAGCTAATCTGACTGAACGTCTGCACAGGTCCATGAGAGGCAAGGGCTCAGCTGCAGGGACGAGAAACAAAAACAGACGGTTAGAAACCAAAACACACAAAAGCCACACAATAAGAACAAATTCCTCCTAAACAAGGCTTTCAGACTGTTTCCGCTACATCATCTGTGTTTCATCTTGGTTCTCACTGTACCACCTGCTACATGACGCTTACTTCATAACCTCACAAACTGCACTCTGGAGACAGAAACATTATATATAAGCAGCAGCACGTTTAGGCTTTCGTCCAATTCACACTGCGCTGAAGGAAACATTACAAATGCTATGACACAGGGCCCGGATTCGCTGTAAGCCAAGGCCGGTGACTCCAGAGGCTGAGTAATGCACTGGCTGTGTGCTCTCAGCCAACTAATCTCAAGGGAGAGGAGGAAAAACACATGAACACCTGCATCCTGAGCTGATGTAGGAACATTTTAATGATGGCCTGATTTCAGAAAGATGCTTTTAATGCAGCCTTAAAGTGCCATATCAGGTCGACTCACTCAATCCCCTGAAAGGAAGTCCTTTAAGAACCTTCTCACTGTCTGAGGATGCACAAAGCACCAGTGTGATGGACAGGAGTTTGATAAGGCAGGATGCAATTGGTGGTCAGGAGACCGTTTCCTTTTTGTTTATGGGAGAACGAGCTAAACTGCTCAGACTTACTCAGCTGTGGCTCACCTTATTGGACTGTACCGAGTTGACATCATTTAAGTATTATGGACCAGAGTTTGACTGAGCACAAGTTCAGTCAACTTTTTTTTGTACAAAAGAAGGACATTTAGTGGAAAACTAGGAAGCATATTAGTAATGTATACAAATTCAAACTTTACCCTAAATTTATAGCTTATTTTGCTACAATACATACACCAAAGCACATAACCAAAGTTTTAGCTAAGCTAAAGGCTGTGGGACTTGACAGACTCACTCCACACTCAATAAAATTTTAATCTTTAAACTTTACTCATTAACCAACTCAACCAAAAATGTATTTAATTTTTACAATGTTTTTTTTTTCTTTTTAAATTTATTTATTTATTTATGGGGGGGGGGGGGGGGTGTTACCAATTCAGTTAACTTCACCTGAAGAGAAGTTCAGTGCATGCTGCATTATTACTAATATTTCTTCATTACAAACAGCATTCTACATTGCAGCTCTTCTAAACGAGAAACAAGTCCTAGCACATAAAATGTTTCTCTGTTCCTGTCAAGCTAGTAAGCAAATTATTTATACACACATTGGGTGTGGAAGATTTTTTCAAAAGGAGCTATACGTGTCATCAGGTAAAGTCACGTTGCAGAAGCATCCTAAACCAGTGGATGTATTACGGAAATAAAAGAACCACAAGATCTGCCTTAGTATGAATTTTGTATGTAGCAGTTTTGCCAAAGGCATAAAAGAAATAATAATTTTGAATAAAAACAAATTACGATTCATTGCTCATCAATAAGAACAATGACAGAATGAGAAAAATGACGGGCTATAAGCTAGTTACAAAAAAACTAATCGTTAAAGGAGGATAAAGAACAATTTGGAAGTAGAACACTAAAGAGCAGAGGGAAAGAAAGAAGGAGGGAAAAAAAACACTTTCTAGATATTTGCACAAATTAACAGTAGTCAAATATAAGCACTTTCAAAACAAGTTACCACAGACCAACACCCACAGAAACCATTTCAAGATTTAACAAACAAGAAAACCGACAAAGTAGTGCTACAGTACATCTGAACAGTAATCACATATATATAGTACTTACGATCGAGTCCGTTGATGTACCGGATTCTGATCTCACAGTGCCCCCAAACTGCACTTACTACAGGGTACAGTTTTCTGCCTTTCAGTCCTCTGAAAGCCACCCCCAAATACTGTCCATCTACAATGAAACTTAAAGTGCCCTCATCCATGTCCAACACCACCAGAAATGAATCTGGGACAATAAACGTCTCGTCTGTCTCCAGGAAGGCCGGGTAGGTATTGCTGGGCAAATTTTTGCCATCGTGGTAGAGTTTGTTTCGGCCCAGGTCCCAGCCCCAGGACTCATTGTTGTTGCCGACAAGTGCCGTGTATCCAACCGAGTGCAGAGGAGCCTCCCCAGTGGCCACACCCACTACAGCATGAGTGCCGCGCTGACGCATGGCCCAGGAGATCTCCCAGACGTGAAGGCCGCGGGTGTAGCCGACACGACCACGTATGGCGTCTGTACTCTGTGCCACTGGGTGCCGATGGAAAATAAGCTTGTTGTCCTCCTTGACAAATATGTTAAGTGAGCGGTCATCATTGTTCCACGAGTGCTGCACCTGTAACTGGGAGGAGGCAGGCGGCATGTCCAGTAACATGTCCAATCGTGGTGGTTTGCTGTATTCCAAGGCCTGCAGCTGAAGTTTGAGTGGCCTGCTCGTGGGATCCCGCATATCCACGGTCTTTATGCCCCCTGGAACCTTCTGCCCCATGCTCTGGTTGGTTTGGATAGTGCCTCAGGTCTCCCTACCTCCTCAAAACCCAGCAAGGAATGGCAAACAGCAAAGATGACTGGGGTTCAGCTCCTTTAATTCAGCCCTGCCACAGAGTGGTGATGCTTCTGGATTAAGGGGCACCACAAAAACTGGTCAAAGAAGGTGCCAATTACCCCACCTGTAATATACAAGAAAAAAGGCAAACATTACTGAAATTCGCATGTTTCTGCACAGCAGTCTCAAAAGTAATTGAGATTTTACAAAAAGGTGTTTGGATTCCATAGCTGACTACAGAGAAGTTACTGGATTATTTACACTCCTCTGAGATGAGGAGGAAGAGCAGAAAATAAATAAATAAATAAATGTAACCTTAGAAAATCCTGCTCTTCAATCCTGCCATATCCTCCTTGTGAGTATTATACTACAGTTAATGCATCTGGGGGATTACTCACTGTTACATTACATCACATGATGCAGCAGTACATACAAATCACTACTGCTTACCACACTCAGCGAAGTCGCCACATTTTTTAAAGTAGGAAATAAGGGGGAGAGAAAAGGCAAGCCATTTCCTCTTTCAGGCTTGTCTAGGCAGAAGATAACAGGAAAAGCAATAACATGTCTGGCTTTAAAAATATATAATATGCAGCTGTGTTGTTTTCAGGAAAAGCTGCAAGCAGCAATATACTGTCTGGTTCCCAGACAGGCCATAGCAGAAAAAGATGACAAAACCTCATTATACAGGGAGTCTACATTTACCAGTGCAGGCTATGATATCTTTGTCCACAGTCCTGTTCTCTCCCTCTCTTAATATAGTTAGATGTGCACACACGCAGCAATGGAAGAATACAGTCACAATGCATAACAGTTCTATGTTAAAGCAATGAAATAAAAAGAACCAAGACCCTCCGTGTTAAATAGTGGACCGCTCAAGGGGCCAAGTCCTAATTGAATTGTAGACAAGAGTTCATTGAGAAGAGTCTTGGTCCTTGTGCTGATACAAGTAAACAACCATTTAAATGGGTCATGCCTCTCCAGTGATGGCCTGGCCAAGGGAGAGAAAAACATAACAAAAAACAAGTGAGTGCGTGGCGAATTTGCAAGTACAGACAATGGTGTTTTTTAATGGTTGTCCAACCTTTAAAAAGTAGGAAACATGTTAATTTGCAACTCGAGATTTTAAAAATTTCCTGCTACTACAGCTAAATAGGAACGTACAACAAAAAACGTCCATCAAATCTCATGAGGTATAAAATAATTCTGAAATAAGATTCCCCAGAGAAAACAAAGAAGAATTGTGGCCAAGGAGTTCATTTGAATGGAAGAGCATGACACATGGAAGTGACACCATGCTGTTGTGTCAATCCGGCAGGTTTATTTTGGTACCTGAGGGCTGCAGCTCTCAGTGTCCTGGTTCGTAATGTGGGGAACCGATTGATATGCACAAGACACTATGTGGATTTGCAGGGTCTGAGGGAACACTGGCAGCTTCTGTCTTAACCACCAAGACCAGCTTTTAATGCTGATGCTAATATGGGTTTTCCTGGACCCAAATTAAAGAGTGACATGCCAAATTGGTGCCACTTTGCTCTATAAAGCAGTCTATTGGCCGTGCCTTTAATAGAGTAATGGAAGAGAAGACCAACAGAGCAAAGAATTGGAGTGGAGGAAAAATGCAAAGCCAAATCAACCCAAATTGTTCCAAATTAACAGCAGTTGTAAGGTGCTGTCTTTCCAAAAGTGCAGCTGAAACAGGGACAGGTTGTAGTCAAACACTCAAGGCATCTTACAGGTAACTGTGATTGCAAGACTGGGAGGGTAGACGGCAAATCCGGATGTAAACAAAAAAAAAATGTCCCAACTGGACAGACATGGTCAAGTGGCAAGCAAACAGCACATTTCCATGAGTATGATTCCCTTTGCTCTGTGGCCTAAACAAGTTTCTTTTACAGTTACAATCTATCTTCAATCTACTTCAAAAGAAATGCTTACCAAAAGGAGCATTTCAGTTACAGTCTAGCAACTATTGTCTAACTTCAGTTTCTGCAAATGAACGAGTGACTGCAGCAGATACAAAAATAGTAATAGCACATGCAAAATCAAAGGTTTTTGGAATGATCAAACAAAACACGAGTCCCTCATTTGGAGTTCCAAAAGAAGAAAGAGCTGGGGGTATTTCCCTCCAATCAGTTTAAAGCACACCCATTAGACAGTCTGAGCGAGGTGGTCTCATTCTGCTTACAAGTGAACTCTGTAGCCATAAAGTGATTTGACTCGGAATCAAATCCATTGAAGGAAGTGAATCAAACTTTCCATATGTATTTTGGGTAGAGTGCAGATGCAACTTGTTAGATCATCTTTGGTTCAGTTGTGTTCTGGATCTTTGAAGCATTGAAAGAAAGAGAAAAAGGAAAGGAAAAAAAAAAAAAAAAAAAAAAAAAAAAAAAAAAATTGGTGTCAGACACAAAAGTTATTTATTCATATATTTAGCACCAGCTCCGTTTTGTCCATGCTCAGGCAATCTTTACGAACTGGCAACGGTCTTTTCTTTTCTCAGTATCTATATTTATGACCAAAGACCCTTCAGACATGCAGACCCCTAAACCAACTTTTTGTTTATTTTATTTAAAATATATGCCAAATAGCCAATGAACCAAACTATGAATATTAACGTTTGAGACTAACAGGGATCTTAGGAGCGCTCGTGCACTCCATAATCCGATTTGTATGTAAGCATGTTGAGCAATTCCACCAGTGCATCAAGTTTTGCTGACTCACTTCCTTATAGGTCTCACATCTATCTGCCCGAATCACTTGGTCTAAACATAGGCTTCATGTAAGAAGCATTCTCTGAACTGTACTCAATCCAAGTTGCTAGAATAGTTTTGGGTTGAACAACAAATAAATTTACTGCTCACGGTGAACTGTTGTGCTCCAACACACCAGTCAAACTAGTTTTATTCATGTTCACAGTGAATGCACATCAGTTTTAGGAGTCTTTACAGAATCTACTCATAACCACCTTATGCTAAAGAGAAAACTTTCTAGTAAATCCTAGAACAACGGCCTTGCACATCTGCACAGTTTCACAGCTGTATTTAAAGAGAACATCTATTTTTGATTAGCTATACAGCAGCCTAGTGAGTGTCTGAACAATAGCTGACATTTAACCCAGTTTGAATAAAAGCTTTGCTTTTGAAATGGTCTCCTGTTTTAGAAAGGGACAGCCTCATAGACCTAAGCATGCCTGGAGAGTGACGACAAAAAAAATAGGTGTTTGTTAAACAGGGGAAAAAAGACGAGCATGAAATTCGAGCATGCTTTTTGAAGAAGCCGATTCCTTTCACTGAACTTCAGATGAACTTGGGCTCACCCTGGAATAACAATTCAGTCACATGCCAGCATACTCACTGGGGTGCACAGCTGCCTACATAGCAGTTGTGTGAAAAACGCATACAAACGAGACGAGCCCAACCGCTCCGAAACAGCGACGTCAAATAACCCGTGCTAACACACAGAGCTAACGTGTCCACCGATCAGATCAAAACTCTGGGCATGCAGCTCAAAGGTGAGTTCTCTCTTCAAAGTTAAAAAGTGAGTTTGGACTTTTCTGGGCTGGTCACAGAACACTCACCATCTCCACTAGACTTTTTCTTGATCTAGATGAAGATGCACTAAACAATTTCAGACAAAAGATCAATACTATAGTCATATTCATATCATCATCATCATCTCGGATAATGTATTCATATGCCAAGTTTCTCATATTTGGTCTATTTTTCCTTGTACAACTTCCCAGTATATTGTACAAAAAGAAAATTTATAAAACTTAATTATTCTTTATCCTTACTATTCTTTAATTTTACATTCCATTTATATAATAAATTACATTTTTAATTCTATTTCAATTTTTATACACAAAAAAGGTATGTCAGTATGTCATACTTTGTACAACTGTGTGATAGAACATGAATTTCAGAGCATAAACATATGGAAAGTTAATTGCTTGAGGGTCAGATGGAGATTGTTATGATGCATTTTTATGAGCAAGTATTTTTCTGTACACTACATTAAAAAAATGTAATTAAATAAAATAAATCCGCTCTAACCCAAGAAAACGAGTTAGATCCATTTATTTATTTTTTTAAAAGTGAATATTTCTACATACTTTTGCAGTACTAATTCTAGCTAGAACTTCAACACCAAATCCTGATAAATCAGAAACATTTCAGAGGGCTGTCCAAAGCAAGGTTTTTTACTGGCCAGGTCAGCCCTGATGTGTGAAAGAATATTTTAGTGCGGCCCACATCAATAAAATCGTTTGCTTTGACTGGAATACAGACGTTTGTTTCGTCTGTGTCCTCATCAGAGGATGATCATGCAGAATCTCACTGTCTGGGAGACATTTATTTGAAAGCATGATTTGTAGCTTTTGGATTTTTCTCGGCGGTAGATAAAGTGAAGTGTTCACATGAGACTTCTCCGACTAATCACCTAAAAATTAATAAAACACTGTGTACAAACAGCTCAACTGCACAGACTTGAGAGAATAGCAGAGAAACATGGAAGTGTTTCACATGGAGTACATGCATCAGTTCAGAACATGTAAGAGACAGTAAAAATCAAATGAGTACTCATCAAAAACACAGCTCAAAATGCTTTTATTTCCCTCTTTAAAAAGAAAGACGCTCCCACCTTCCCATCTGAAATACAGTTAATCGATTTCATCCATACTAAAAATTAATGTTTTACTGATGATTTCCCTGAACGCCATCTCATTTTTCTCCTTAATTTCCGAAAGGCAGCAATAAAGATTTGCTTGAATCGATTTGGAAAATTTTAAATTATGTATTATTAAAATATCCATGTACTGTTTTGTGTGCCATATTGCTCAATCCTAAAAAAGCATGTACACATAATAATTGGGGTGTACAATGCCTGGTAGAATGTGTATAGTAAATATTTTTTTTTGTATACAAGCGTATTTCTTTTTATTCTGAAAAGGTCATGTTCAACAAGGTTAACGGTCCATGGATGAACTTTCAAAATCTGCTTTTGTGATGCTCAGCAGCCAACTTTCTCACAACCACAAAACTTGCAAAAAGCAACACCAGCTGCAAACCACAGAAGCACTGGCATAGAGCTGTTCAGCTCCATTTGAAGAGGGGGGAGAGGAAAGTTTTTACAACACACACAAAAGAGCAAGCCCAAACCCGTAGCTATACACTCAGGCAGTGAACAGTGCAGCCATCCACCATCATTAGCGGTGGAAACATAATGAAGACACTACAAAGAAAATGACATTTCAAAATCAACATGTTCAAGAACAAGCTTAAAACAAATAATGACTAAAACCTACTCTGTGGGATATGAAGACAAACCAGCATGCAGCTGTGTGAAAAATGGCTAAAGTGGAAGAGGAGCATGTACATTATTCATGTAGCAAAAATGACATCTGGGAACTTATTTTTGACTTGCGTGTTATTATAAAGACAGTGTAATAAAGCAAGGATTCGCAACTTAAGAGATCACTGACTTAAACACCCCACAATAAAATACCTCATTCCAAATACGGTGGTCTGCATCAATCAATATGTACTTCATTTAAATAAAGAATTCTATTAGAATAATATAGCTGAATCACGACACCCTGAACAGCTTGTTTTATAGGATTCCTCTACAAACATCACATCTAGATCTTTCTGAAACATGTTCCATTAATGGTTAGTGGTTTGCCATAGCAACAGATCTTATCACCTACCTCTAATCACCTCAGGTAAGTGTCATACGCGGTTTACTTACAGGTGCCATAAAACAAGGCCAATGACTTGTAATAACCTTGGATGCTACTACAAATCGCAAAGGATGGAGCTGTAGTTCAATGCTGTCAGGGGAGAGAGAGAGAGCGAGTTTATTTTTTTTGGGGGGGGGGGGGGGGGGCCAGAGGAACTAAGCAGTCTACCAAATGACCACCATTGCAACAGTAGCATAAATCTTTTACGTTATATTTATGAAAGTGATGCCATTAAAGAATGGAAGATTCCCAGTACATCATAAGCTGGTGTAATAAAGTGATTACAAGAGAACAAATGTAACAGCAGTTAACTATTAACATCCTAGAACAGTTACACAGTTTTATGTACAAAACACTCATTTATTATTATTATTATTTTTTACCCCTCTGTTCAGTGATCCCACTAGATACGTGGTACCTTCACTAGAGGACACGTGCCTCACCCCATCTGCTAGAATCTTTGCTCAAATTTGGAAGCATAATGAGGGATAGTGCCATGTCTAGCTCTTCAGACAAAATCAGCAGTTTACCAAAGGAGCCATCCAAATCCAACCGCCACTGTGGCAGATACAAACAAACAGCCCATAAACATTACAGTACATTCTATATATGTAGAGCTAGAAAAATTCCTGCAGGGAATCCCACGCATTTTTTCCAGAGTTTTCCTGAAGCCTCAAGTCTGTTCTATTAATCACCATACAGCCTAAAGCAACAGAAGCAGATAAGCATAACCAGGTCTGAATCTAATTTCCTAATAATTCTTACAACATATATGCAGATCCGTGCTGAGATATAGCGGTGATGTTGTGTACTATTACCAGTTGCTATCAAACAAGCTTCAACAGCAAGATTTGGCAAGTGCACAGGAAGCCTTAAGAATTTTACACAAGACATAGAACTACTCACATCACATTTCACCATTACACAAATTTTTTTCCATCTTAAATGCCAGCAGTTCAGTAAATATTGAAGACAACGCTTCAACCATCAAACTTTAGGTTGTGCGTAACGTTTGCATAAGCTAAAACTGAACTAAAAAATTTGCAACTGATTTACAATTTTAATAAACGCTGATTTTCATCATATCTAGTGCTCAATATCCAGCACTCTATAGATGATTTGCATTCAGTGCATTAGAAAGTACAAAACAGATCAAGTTCAAATTTAGTTGTTGTAGTATTTGGTGCAATAAAAACAATTTACACATAACCCTGTTTATATCCAGCTTAAGTGTGGCACATTTTTTTTTGTCCGTTTTCTGTTTGTCCCTTTACAGGTTCTCTGCAGAACCTAGAAGAGCAAAGAGTGCCAAATATGTCCAGAGTCAGCGCTTCAAAACTGTGCTGCTTTAAAATCTATTCTTCTAAACCTTCATTCCAACACAAACTAGTTAATACTTCGTATCAGCAATAATACAAACCTTAGTCTAACAAACGCTACGTGTTTGCCGATACTGATATGGTAAAATTATATCATTATATGAATATTAAATCTGACCCCCAACTTTGGGAAACCACCATTAAATAATTACATATGAAAACTGCACACATTTACAGTGGAACATGAATCATTAGCTCTGACTTATTCAGCAGAAATACTCACAGCACTTTAGCAATGCAGACTGGTCTGAATCCTCATATACAAATGGCAGGGGATGGTATTGTTCAATAAACAGTATTGAATCAGTGCTGGGGCAGTTAGTACCACTCATTTGATGAAGCAGAACTGCTTGATCAATATGCCACATTGATAATCACTAAATAAAAAAACAAACTGTGAAATTTCATGCTGTTTCAGTTTCGCATAGGTGGCTGATGTGCTGCAAAATCAAGAAAACAAGTGTCTATATAATACTACAGTACAGGCCAAAAGTTTGGACACACCTTCTCCTTCAAAGAGTTTTCTTTATTTTCATGACTATGAAAATTGTAGATTCACACTGAAGGCATCAAAACTATGAATTAACATGTGGAATTATATACGTACACAACAAAAAAGTGTGAAACAACTGAAAGTGTGTCATATTCAAGGTTCTTCAAAGTAGCCACCTTTTGCTTTGAGTACTGCTTTGCACACTCTTGGCATTCTCTTGAGCTTCAAGAGGTCGTCACCTGAAATGGTCTTCCAACAGTCTTGAAGGAGTTCCCAGAGATGCTTAGCACTTGTTGGCCCTTTTGCCTTCACTCTGCGGTCCAGCTCACCCCAAACCATCTCGATTGGGTTCAGGTCCGGTGACTGTGGAGGCCAGGTCATCTGGCGCAGCACTCAATCACTCTCCTTCATGGTCAAATAGCCCTTACACAGCCTGGAGGTGTGTTTGGGGTCATTGTCCTGTTGAAAAGGTGGTGTGTCCAAACTTTTGGTCTGTACTGTAAATATCTACAACAGTTGTCAGGTCCACAGTTTAGCACAGAATCTTATCTTAGGTTTTGTGTTGGACTTTTGCAAAACATTTCATTACTTTTATTAATGTTTTGCAAGACAAATAATTAAGCTGAAGCAAAACAATATGATTAACACACTATTTTAATGAACGTACAGTATTAAGGATTTGTGAAACAAACACGGACATAAATCCATTAGTAAAAACTCCACTCTGCTACCAAGTCCCACGTTTTGTCTACCCAGAAACCATGGTTAAAAAAAAAAAAAAAAAAAACCTGTAGGCAGCATAAAGTCATTTACTGGTTAAGTGGAGACACGAGTAAATAAATTCCTGCGTCACTGTCATTTCTGAGGTAGTAAATCATGATAGTAGCCATGACAATAATTATGAACAGCTTGTATGATCTCCGTGCAAGCTAAACAAACATACTGGTAAAAGCCATTGTGTCTCATGGAGCAAACTTCAGACCGATCAGCGATCATTACAGTTACAGCACCACCGTGCACTAAATCATAGTGAAGGACAAACTAAACTAATTTAGTCCCAAGCACCTGAACAGGGAACTTGTCAAACCCAATAAATGCAAAATTAGCACCATAAACTACTATTACTTTATGACTGAAATGAATTTAGACCAGCCGGCTAATTCATTTTTTAATAATATTCTTATTAGTAATAAATGAATTAGCCGGCTGTTCTAAATTCATTTTTTACTAATAAGAATATAAAAATAAACCATGTTAGGACCTTGATGAAAGACAGTATGGGGAAGTATTCTGATTTACCTAGAACGTTTTATATATACGATTACGATTAAGTCGAGAACAGTTTTACCACTATAGTGTTTTTACTGACCAATGGGCACACGGTATACTCACTTTACTATAGATTCACATTCAGTGGATTTTAAAAAAAAAAAGTTGCTTTCCAAATGCTGCGGTCAAATCTGATACATACATCACGCAGAAAAGTCATGTTGCCACATGGTGACCATGGAAAATTAAAACCTGAGCAAACCTTTTTTACCTTCCATTAAAGTGAAAGATGCATCAGTTACATCTGTCCTCAGAGTCTGTGGGTCACGTTCCAGCAAAGCCTGTGGTATTGTGTATTCATGACAGACTTCACATACCACACCACACAATTCCACGGTATTAGACTCTCAGAGGATCAACACTCATTAAAATGTGGACTAAACATTGGACAAAGTCTTCGTACTATTTAAACACACAGAATTCCACCATACACAGTCAAGCAGTTTAGGCTACAGGCACATGTGACTGCACTAGAGCTCAAATCAGCTTAGCAGAAGATCAACACTCAATAGGCCTCAGTGCATCTTGAATACCGAACCCTAAAATCTTGTTAGCCTAATGGGTTTTCACCAATTTAATCCAGTTACATAACTCAAAGCCAGGCCAAATACAGGCCTAACACTGCGAACAATCAGAAACTGAAACCTTGTGGACATAGTAAATGTACCATGACAAAATCCAAACCTTTCCTGCTCCTCCACACATACAAAGCTCAGAAATGTAAAGCCCAGGATATGCACTTCAGAAATAATTGTAAATGTTGCAGCAGCACTATGCAAGACCTTCATTTAATGGTCACATTAAATATTCAATAAAAAGTCTGCTGTGGAAAAATTCAAGGAGTTCAATAGCATCTGAAATACTCAGATACCCATGGCACGGGGGGATTCATAGAGCTCACACAAACAAATATTTACACCACCCCAATAAGGTCAAAAGATCACAGGAAACATTTCAGGTTGCAGCAGCCAACAGACCCTTTTTTGAATGCAGTGTAAATAGTTTCAGAAATGGCATTACACTGATCATGCCTAATGCTGCACAAGCAGTTTTCTAAATTAGCACTATTATAGTAAATGCCCTGCCACAAGCTGAAATCTGATTTCAGGGCAAGACGCATTTATGGCCGACCAGTTAGTGAAATATAAACGATAACTCATTAAGATTCTAAGATAAGTGCCGATTAGATATCTGAATGAGATAAATACATTAGCACATGATGCACAATAGATAATGATCACACTATTGCTTTGCGCAATGCTGCCATCGTAGTCACATGTATAAATACTGAATGCTAATATTTTCATTACGTATGAATCTGGATAAAAGTGAAATGTTTATATATATATATATATACATACACACACACACACACACACACACACACACACACACACACACACACACACACACACACACACATCTCGGTGGACATGGCAAACAATACATTTGTCATGAACATAACTTCTGACTTAAAGCATTACAATTAATCACATGAAGAATAAAAGGAAGAAGAGAAGCCAATTCTACCTTTAATTGAAATGTACTAATCAATGTGAACTAGGCATCCAGGTAGAGTGTGGCTTCTTTGAGATTTTACCGGATATCATTACAATCATATGAAGTGTCAGCAGGAGTACATATCCCTGGTGTTGCTCTTTAAAGCCAACAGGTTAGATGACATGAGTCAGACAATCAGTGTGCAGAAGGCAGCTCAAACAGTGTCTTGCTAATTAATACTCAACATTAACACAGGCTGCAGTATATTTGTTTTATATACAAAAATAAATAACCTTGTATAACCTATTATGGACCATATGTCTTTCAGGGTTGCTAATGACTCCGTTTCAAACCAAACTCGTGTTATCACAAGCAAGAATAAACACCCTCATCTTGTCAGGTACATAGATAGTGTTGATTTTTAGTTAACCTAAAAGAATAAAATCAACCGACAACTCTGAAAACGCATATTTTTTAGATATTTAGAAACACACGCATGTATGTATAAATAAAATGACACACACCCCTCAAGGGTCTCTGCTTGCTTAAAGTGGGTTTCTAGTTACTCTTAGAACGACATTTCAACGGGAAACTACTTTTGTAGGTTTTTGTGTAGAACCTTTAACACGTTTCTGCAAAGTGACCAACTGAAAAGCCCTTTATGGTACCGGAGGTGAAGTATTAACCCCTATAGTGTAGAAGCTGCTGCTGCGTGTGTGTGTGTGAGAGCCGAAGCCAAACGCTCAGTTTGAGACAGAAGAACTCAGTTCCCAGTCCCCCAGACAAAACGAAAGCGAAGTGTGTTGCCGGTATTTTCGTTTAAGGCGTGTTTAAGACCCATGGCAAAAAGAGTGTGTTCAATGTTACATAACAGTGCTGCACTAACTAACTAACACACACACACACACACAGCCATATGTCCTTTGGGTTGGCACTAGTTCAAAATGATATTGATTATAAATTGATTATTGATACAAGTTGATTAAATCAGGTGACGGCCGTGTGTTGGAAACGTGTAGTGTCCAAAACACACTTCCTTAAAATACACATTTAGGCTCGTATTGATTCATTAAGCGAGCAGGTGAGCTGTTTATCACTGAAAAGGTGACCGTGCAGCTTTCAAGAGCACCACAAGTTGCGCTCCCTAATAAACGCGCTACCTGTCCTATAGCAGGGAAGCTAGCTATTGAAACAAAGACGTTACCATGACAAAAGGTGTCGGTTTTATAGCGTTTAAAAGAATCAGGGTCAGATTTGCTTAATATTCCCCTCACTGCTCATGTCTCAGGTGTTATTATAACAGAATCGCCGGTGAACAAACCTCCTCGATTACAGGAAGTGTTTATGTCGTGCATTCGGCTTCATTGTTTATATTTACAGACAAACCTGTAACAATGTGACGTTATTAGGAGCACGGTTTAATATTATGTGTTAACATTAACACACTTGCTTGGATGTTATATGACCTATGGAACGTTTAGCTACACAAACACATCCCAGTTCAACAAAAGCCTTGCAATTTGTGTACACACACTCACTCTCTTTCTCTCTCTTTCTCTCTCTCAGACACACACACACTTACCTGCAGCTGATGTGGCCTACATACAAAAACAAACAAAAGCCTCGTCGCGTTTACAGAGGCTTCTTTTAAAGTGTATTCCTGTGCAAACCCATGCCTGTCCACCCTGTTCCTCAGCTCTGCTTTTTTTTTTTATCAGGACTTGTATTAGGGTTATATGATGGCTGCTACAACCAGAGATACAGCCCTTAAGGTCACGTGGTCAAATAGCTCCCAGCTGCTAAGCCCCGCCCACCCAGCTGCGTTAAATCGACGGCTGCGTCCCAATTCGCTATTGCCTCACTTAGTAGTGTTCTAAATATTCGTGTTTTGTACTAAATCATGTGTCGTTTGTGCATAATAACGCACTAATTGCGTATACAAATACTTCCCGCTGCTATAGAATGCTGTATGTGTGTTAGGTCGCAGATTATTGTAATGAAATAATTTGAAGTGCACTAGTATGCGGATCAGGACAAGGCATTTTTATACTCTGAGCACGCTATAACGAGTTCCTCTGAACGCGTCAACCGGTAGATCAGGTAATAAACGCACGTCAGAGATGCGTCCTAACAATATCAACATATAAACAAAACAACCTAGGTTAAACCGTGAGAAAAATAAAGGTACTCAACGAATTATTCCTCTATTTTAAAAAGAGTAGCTACAAATGTAAATTCTAAGCATGTCAGTAATGCCTAAGGAAAAATGTATACATAGGAAATAAGTCAACATTTTAAATACCCCTGAAGGAAACACCACCATCAGCTAGGGGCCAAGTCCAAGGTCCAGTCTTTATATTTTTTAAGGTAACATCTTTAATCAAAAAGCTAGTAACTAATATTACTTATAATAAAATGACACTTTATATTCTTTATTTCTTGTAGTGCATGGATGAAGGAGTGTTTTCTAGCCCCAAATGTTCACTTAAAGCAAACAATAGGACTGTGGGCTACTGAGTTACAGGTGTATGTAATCACATCCGTTTTCATGATGACTACTTTACCACTTCTGCCCACCTGTTTTAAAGCCCCCCTTGTGTTGACTCACAGCATTTCCCTGCATGCAGTGGCTGCTTTCCATAATGATTCAACAGGCAGCCAGGTTCATTACAACAGTCTAAACCGTCTGGAGGGTTTGCTGAACTCATCCTCAAACCTTTCACAAGACTGCCACACCTTCCTGGCTAAAGCCTGTTGTTTGCAACTGTCTCATTTTCTGGAAGAACTAAAATGAGACCTTGTTTTTGCCAGAAGATAATAATGTCAGTCTGAGGGATTATTATATAAATGCACTTTGTTGAGGAGGCCTGTGCAGCAGAGAGAACCAGCAGTCATCTTGTAATATTGTTGAGATTAATAGGAATTGTGGTGCTGTGGAGTGTTAAAAAGACTTTACTGTCCCCTTGTGTTCAGACTGGCTGTGCACACCTCAGACAAGGTATGTCCCAATCAGGAAAGACACACCAGGAACAATAAGCATGCCCAATATTCAGAGGGTTGGTTCCCATATATTACTGTGTCTGCTTTATTTGTTGGCAGCACATCACTTTAATGCTCGTTACTCCAATCACAATAATGGTGTTGCGGCAAATAAACCAGAATGTTATTGTCTTGGTGCATTAACAATGTTGTACTTTGGATCACCAATAAAGATGTCACACACAATCCTTCCTCTTCCAAAACCCAGCTGCTTTGCATGTTTCAGGAGGATGTCTAGGAAAGAATAAGGTGGAACTGTACAAAAATTAGACAAGTTGTAAATCACAGTAGATATACTAAAATTGGCGCCAGGTATATAGACACCAGAGTGCAAAAGTTTAAATGTGATCCATAAGTTTAATGTAGAAATAAGACCTTTAGTGTGTTAAGATAAATAAACAAAGCCGTTATACATCATTATTATTAACTTGTACGACAGAAACGTCAATCTCTCTATATATAATAGGTCTTAGGGTAGCTTGTAAGATGGTTCTACCTTTTGCCGTAGGGTTTTGCAAACGACCTTAAATGTTTTTACTGAGGTACAACCAGAAGTACCATTAAAGGTTCTAGATTTAACCATTTCTTAAAGGTACAGAACTCATTTGCTATGATCAGCTTAAGTTTGTGCTTCAGTTTTCTGTAATATCTCTGGTATTTGAACACTGGTCAGGTATTTAAAGCCTTAAGTCTTCTGGAGGACACCCAGCACCTACATGCAGCACTGTTTGGTAGTCAGTGGTTTTGGCCACCTCATTTCCACCACACACATGCAGACCTCAGTGCTGGGTGACTCATTCTCTCTAAATTTCCCCAACAGAGCCTTCAGAGATCTCAGCACAAGCACCTCTTTCTTTTCAGAAATAGATGTCAGGCTGGAGGTATGTGAGTGCGAATTTTGTCGTTGTTCTGACCCTAGGTCATGCCTAAAGGATATGTACCATGAGGTAATCTCACAGTTACCCAAGATATTTTGAGTAATCCAGTCTCTTATTCTACTTGGTTACACTCTTTGTATATTGTGCATTGTACACTTTTGGCTGTATCTCAGTAACAGGTTTCTTTTTCACCTGTAAAATCCATCACAATATAGGAATTGCATTTTTTGAAGCAAAGGTAAATATACTTAAACAAATTACTTTGATTTAGATTGTACTATTATTATTTTTAAATTATTTTTCAATACCCATCATCTCTAAGAGCTATTGCATTTTCATATTTATGTGGTTTGCTCTGTACTGTAGTTTTAGAACTGAAATATACCAGTGTAGTTTTAATTCTATACTGTATTGTGACTTGTTTATGTCTTGTACTTGATGAATAATCTTTTTTTTTATTTTAGACTTAAGCACATTAGTGACTTCAGTACAGTATGTGTGAAAAACCCCTGTGAGAAAATCATATACATTTCATGTGTGATCAGAAGTTTATCACAGTAGTATGAAATGTGCTCACATAAGTAATATGTGATTATGTGATATGTTTCATTTACTAATACCATAACTAGTTGGTTTCATATTTTAAAAAATAAAATAAATAAATAAAATAGTTATTGTTAACCAAAAAACATTTACTTATACCAAGAAGGTTCAGATTAATAATATGCTTTGATTTGTCATTTGGCACTTATTTACTTATGCTGATTTATTTTGTTCTGCATTGTTCACATAATTGGAACAAGATTGGTGGCTTAAATTCTAACTCTAAATTGCAGATGTAGGCTCTCAGAAAAGGATGGGGAAATTTGCAGAGACAGCACTTTACTGCCTCCCTGTGTCTAGTAAGGCACACACAGGTTGGCTGAGCTATAAAAATAAATTAAATGGATGTTAATTAATATTGACAGTGAGTTTTATGACACAGAACTATAGTTAATAATGTGGCATGGAATTTGTTGTATAATATAGATATATATCTAAATGATGCTAATTATATATCAGAGTGATGGCATGATCAACATTATTACCATTTACACAGACACACACACACACACACACACACACACACACACACACACACACACACACACACACACACACACATAATTTAAACTGGATTATGTAGTTTTAAACTGGATTTATTTGCTATTATTTAAAACTGAAACAGAGATAAAAAATTAACATCAGATTTTCTGCGAGCCTTTTCCCTTCCATAGAAGTATGTTCAGATGAGACATTTTTGTACACTTTTTGTGTACACTGTCATTAAATAAGTACTAAAATATTCAGAAATTTATGTAGATATTTCTAACATTTTGCTCATTATTGCTATATCATCATTTGTCATGAAAAAAATCTTTGTTAAATTACAAAAGAAGGCCAAAACAGAATTTCCACTAATGATATCAGACTATTGCATCCCACAGTTTATATTGTATAGATAGATAAGATAGATAGATATGCACACACACATACACATAGACATACACATATATATAATCACACACAATAGGGTCTAAAAATCCGTGACCACAATTGGAAAATTGTTTTGGATGTTCTTTTTCAACTCAATACACGTTTTAACTACAAATTATAGTATTATCCTAAGTCTTGCTATCCAAAGTCATTAACCTAGTGAACCAGTGTTAATGTATTCATTGCCAGAGACTTCAAAGCTCTTTTGTACGTCGCTTTGTATAACGACCTCTGCCAAATGCCATAAATAACTTTTGTGGTAATGTTATAAGTATTTAGTAATATGTGATGTCATTTATTCATGTCTGCCCTTATTTACTGGTGCGTTGAGGGAATTACATGCATTATGTTATGTGTTTATGTTCTTCGTTGCATTTATGCATCGTCCTCAGGGGTGAGGATGAGAGGTCGAGTCTGTTTGAAGGTAACGTGGCTCACTTTACGCTGCTGGCAGAGAAGCTGGGTGCAGAATTAAATTACCCAGCACTCAGCTGTCTTATGTGAAATTCACATTTTCCTGCACAGCACCAGCACAATAATGCTGAGCGTGCTGATATCTGCAAGGGGGAGGCATGCAAATGCTGCTGCGAGTGCCTCGCTTACTCCTCCTCTTTTTCCGCCAGCCTTTTAAAATCTCTCCATCTCAGGGCAATCAATACCGTGTCCCATCAGGCAGCCCCCGGCCTGCGCTTGCTCCTACAGTTAAAGCTTTGCTCCCCCGGTTTACGTCAAGGTGAGTGAGAGCCTGATGCGTCAGGAAGTGCAGTCGTTCCTCTTCATACAGCTGCTGTTGGGCTCACTATGGTAGCAAGTTGGTGAAAGAAGAAATTTATTTATTCATAAATACCTTACAGCTTTGTGACTTTAATATCAAACTCTAAAGCTAGAAATCATCAGCGAGTGATCAAAGATTTTATTCTATTGTATTTATCTATTTACTCATAAAGCTCTGCCAGATAATGGTATCTAATATCATACTGTATATCTGAAAACATCACAGTGGGATTGAACTATTCTATTCACTCATTAGTATCAAACTGTAAAACTAAAAAATTTGTGTTCTTTTTTATTGCTTTTATTATTTACTTTTATATTATTTTGTTTTAAATATATTTCAACTACGTGAAATTTATATATTACTGTGTTGTTTACTGTTCTTATATTATATTATATTATATATTATATTATATACTCAAATATATTGCAGCCAATTGAATTTAATATCTTACTGAAGTAGCCAAAAATTTCAGTGAGATCTGCATATTCTGTTCTATTCTAGTGTAGTCTAGTCTAATCTAGTATCATCTATTTATTTATAAATTAATAAATGTATTGCAACCAATTAAATTTAATATCATATTGAATAGCCAAACACAAAAAAATTAGATTTGTCTATTGTATTATAATCTTTTCTATTCCTTTAACTCATACAAATCTGGCAGGGGATTGAATTTCATTTTCTATTGGATAGCTGAAAAAGCATCATTGTGGTATTGCAGTATTCTTTTGTAGTCTAATCTATGCAGTCATAAATTTCTTGCACCTGAGCTCATTTAATTGAATCTATTATAAGATTAAAAATAATCAAAAGTGGGATCTCAGTATTTTGTTTTATTCTGTTTTAATTATTAGAAATGTTTAGTTATATCAGAGACCCCTCTCAAAGCCTCTTTTATTATAGTCTTGACGAGAGTGGTTAAGCATCAGAGCTTTATGTAAAAAGCAGTGCATCAGTCCAGGTGCATTACAGCTGGGAGCAAGGTGAGATTTTGTATGTTTTTTTTTTTTCTCAGTGTTTGTGAGTGCTTATGCTGAATACACCTAAAGGTGGGTGTATGCATGGTCTTGTGCATTGCTGTAAACTTTCATGCAGTAATGCTCAGTCATTAGGAAGGTGTACAGTGTGGGAGGCTTGCTGCAGTGCACAAGCACCTCTGCTACTATTGCAGCTCATTTGTCAAATTGCCTGCAGGACTTGAGTGGTGCATTGCTGCTGAAAGAGAGAGAGGCAATCAGCATTAAAACATGGCTGTGGCGGATCGCATGTGGGCCATGGACAGCCAGCACACGTTTGCTGCAGTCTCCTTGGGCTCTCAATGGGACAAGAATCCAGCAAGGGAAATAAACCTTGTAAGGAAGTGCAGTGCACAAAAAAATCGGGTTAATGAAAAACAATTTTTACATAGTTTTTCATCAGTTTCCTACAATTCAAATTTCTTTGTAATTATGGAAGAGTTGTTTCATTTAGTGCTGTTTTGTTTTATCGGAAGTGACATTTTCCTGGTGCATAATGAAATGGCATTGCCAGTTAAGGGCATGCATAGGACAATACTCCTGGTACCTTTATTCAGGTTTCCATCTTTACATCTTGGCGCTTGTAGCAGCTGAGACATTTCCTGTCTACGATGCTTTAAATTCTCAGCACTAGAATTACACCTTGTTGTGGGTTGATATATTTGTAATAGCCAACAAATTGGCAACTCAGTCAACATTGTACAAAAAATAACCTTGTGATTTTCTGTGAATGGATTTTTTTGATTTCTAATTATTTTATTTACAGAATGGTTTACTGCTGAAAAAGCAATGAATACAATAGACAGATGCATGCTACTGAATATTTGTAACACACTATGGAAAGGATCCAAACAGTGTAGGCTGTGTATAATATTCCGGTATGTTTATGTATGTTAATAAGCCCCTCATTCCTGTGCATAAGCCTGTTGTCCAATTACATCATGGTTAGCCTGAATGTATTAGTGATTTAGAAGCAAAGCCTTTCCAGTGAGAATGTCACATTATTATAAACTGCTGCTTTAACAATCTGATCACAGAGGGAGGTTTTCTGAAACCCATGCCATATTTCTGACATTAACAAATGGTAAAGTTGTATTTAAGCCAGCAAAGGACAAATACTCAGACATAACACAATAACCATTTTGTATATCTGAAATATGAAGGAAAAAATATGTTGTTCATTTTGTATTTAAAATAAGTTCTCTGATGATGGACTGATGCAGCTAATTTATTGTGACAATTTCAGGAGCTGTATAAGATGATCCATATACTTGAAGTCCCTGTAGAAAAGCATTTCTTTCTGCTGATCCTTCTTTCATGAAGCAGATTTAATCTAAAGTGTAAAAAATTCCACGGATATGAACAAGACAGAATACACACACACACACACACACACACACACACACACACACACACACACACACACACACACACATACAAACTGGCTTAAGCTTTTTTCTGTCCTGTTCTTATCCCTGATATATCACACTTTAGAGTGAATACGTACACTACACACTATATTAGGAACATCTGTCATCAATGAACAATCATAACAATTTCTATATTTCTATAAATCATTTAATAATGTAATTTCAACTCCAATTAAACATGGTTTATCAAACAAACCAAAAATCACTGTAATCACTGTCATTTCATAACTCACGCTTTATTTCTGGAGTTATGAAACTAATTTCTGTATACAAATATGATATGCATATTGTGTTTTTTGTACAGTTGTACAACTAGAATAGACGAACAGATAGACTATGCACAACACAAGAAAAAAATGTAATAAATAGTAATAAAAAAAAGTAATAAATAGAATAAGAACAATTTTATACCTTTACAAAAATGTGCAAATGTTTCTTTATAAATCACTGTTAATTTGCCCTTGATATCTATCTATCTATCTATCTATCTATCTATCTATCTATCTATCTATCTATCTATCTGTCTGTCTGTCTGTCTCCATCTATCTATCTAGCTATCTATCTGTCTATTCACACGATGTACGATAGATAGATAGATAGATAGATAGATAGATAGATAGATAGATAGATAGATAGATAGATAGATAGATAGATAGATAGATAGATAGATAGATAGATAGAATAAAAAGATAGGAAAAAATACTAAGGCTGGAATATACTTTGTAAATATTGTGTTATTAGTTATTAGTTCTAACTGTACAAACACAAAGCAGACGTAGACTTCCTTCCCTCTAAATCATTTTACAAAGGCTTGTACTGCTCTGGTGAATTCTCATACAGCTAACCAAATATTTAACACAGCTTCAGTACTAACACAAAAGAAAAATATGCACTATTAATTGACAGTATTTTACTGGAATATTAGCCTGTAAGGTTTTATAAAGCAATAAAAAAAAGAACTGTATAACTCTTAAAAATGTCTCTCTGTACAGGAATGTTTTTTTGTATACATTAGAGAATTGAGAGCTTCATTAAACACACAAATTGGAACGGAGCCCATTTATATGACACATTTATGCAAATCTGTTTCCCCCCAGGTCACATCAGGCAACGGTGTACTGTCTCTTTAAATGTGCTACTGCAAAATGTTCTCTGTTCATGTGTTCTGCAAAGCAGCAGATCTGCCCTGTGATTCCTTAGAGCTGAAAATCTGGTATTATGGTGTCTTGCAAAAGAAGATTCTACACCAAATGTTAGCGTTATCTCATAAATCGAGATGAACTTTGTTCTTATTGGAGAGTTTCTGGTCCTTTTGGTGTAAATGTAACAGCAATAAAGTACAAAATTGTAGAAGCTTGTGTGTATTGCTTGGACCTTTCATTTCAACAGAGGTCAAAAGAAGTTATAGGTCATAGAAATTATTTTATGGAAATGAATGTTTGTTTGTTTTTTAATCCTAGGGCAGTGTAAATTCCCTGTGGCCAAACACTATTATTAGACTATAGACTATAACACTATATTAGAAGGAATGCAGCACTGGGATAAACCATTCTTACTATTCGAATCTTCAGAAGATGTCTATGTGCATCCTTCCACATCCTTTATTGTACACGGAGATCGTATAAGAGACAGTTTATGTGCATCCAAGCACATTATTAACATATGTGAAATCTCTGCTTCTCTCTTGTTGTGTTAATATCGCATGTAATACCTTGGGCTTGTGAATACCGACCACACTAGACTTCAACGAACCGCTTAATATTTAATTGAGAAGTTAAATGATCCATGCACACTCGTTTCATTAAGTGCTTTTTTCAGGAGTTGTCACTGTAATATGTAAAAACACAAGTGGAAAGGTTTATTTTGAATATCCGAATAATTTAGGCAAGATATTTTGGGTTTGGCTCTCACACACACATCACTGAAATGAGGTTCCTGGACTCATGAAGTTAAAACTAATTTCCTCGCATGAAGCCATGAAGCCGTCTGTCTCACATATGTACATATGGCCACTTCAGAGGCAACAGATCCATCATGCGGCGTTTACTCTAACCTGCCTAATGCTGCAACTTCCAGGCAAAATGGCAGCGAAGTTCACCCAGTCATACAAATCTGATTCGTCCATCTGCTCTATATTTCTACGAACACGGAGACCACACTTATCTTTTTTGTGTCACTTCTCCTTCCTGACACACATGAGAATAAGTATCTGAAATATTTTTGGTAATTCTAAAAGTTTGGTATTATTTCTTTCTTAGAAGAAAAAAATCGAGGTGACAAAAGATTTGCACAGTATTAACACCTATGTGTGGTGTACAGACACAAGGTATGAGGGAAATGGGAGGCATGTTTTGATAAATTGGTGGGGACTAAATTAAATGTCCCCTTTATGACAGAGAAATCTAATATATGTGGGGATAATCTGGCCGTACTTTGCCCTCAGATGTTCAGTTATAACAGTTTTTAACAATGGCATTTCTACACATACATGATGGATGGATGGATGGATGGATGGATGGATGGATGGATGGATGGATGGAGAGAGAGAGAGAGAGAGAGAGAGAGAGAGAGAGAGAGAGAGAGAGAGATGTTTAATGGCCAGATTCTCCCCACAAGGTCAAAAACTCTTAGATATTCCAATCCTGAAAGGCACAAATTGGCTGTATTAGAGTCAGAAGCTTTGATTTTGATTTCATAATGATTAGACTATAGTTAGGGATAGATTTAAACATAGATAGTATTAATTAGCTGCATTAATAATAGTGTCAGTATTAATGCATTAATATAATGTCAGATGAAGGTCGTATCTAGAATTGTACAGTAACAATCTTCTATGTGTGTGTGTGTGTGTGTGTGTGTGAGTCTTGGCCCAGAGAGCAACTTGCCCTGCTTCCAAAAAATGAGGTCATTGAAGAGGCACTGGCTCCATGAATGAATTGTGCTAGTCTGACCAACTGACTAACGGCAGTACTGTAACACTCTCAGCTGGTTGTGAGAGGAAGAGTGGATCCTGCTGAAGCTGTATTCTTTGTATGGACAGCTGTCTCTGTCAGGCCCAAGTGGGGACAGGCTGAGCAAACACTTCTGTTCGGTTAAACCACTAACCTGACTGAGTGACGGAGAACTGCTGGGAAGTGTATAGGATCAATGCGGCTTTTATGTTTATTAGCCTAGTCAATAGACTGGAGAAATAAACCGCATCAAAGCAGCACCACATGCAGTGAACATGCCTACATGCTGACTCTGGTGTATTTCATTATTAATTTATATAAATCATTCCTGCGAAGAATGATTTCAGTAGAGAATGCAGGAGCCTCATACAGCACACTGCTGCAGTAATACTGTACATTGTTATTATTGTGTAAATGAGTTTGGCCATCCATAGAGATACAAACAAATTAAATGCACACACAAGCACACATACACACACACACACCTACTGTACACCTGCATGGAGAGAACAGCTATACTAGAGCCAATGCATGCATGTATCGAGCAAGACTAGAAAGGACACTGTAACAGCTGACTCAGAGTGTCAGGTGAGGCGAGGTAATGTGATCGGCCGTGTAAAAGGGCCTTCGCTTGTGTTTTATTTATCAATGGAGATGCCATTACCAAAGTGTGCTGCTTAGGGAGGGATGCAAGGGTGAAGACGTGTCAAAATAGGCACAAGATGTGAACATGGACAGTGCGGCTGCAGTGGTGCAGTGATGCTGAAAGGCAAGACAAGGAAGGCAAGCCATGCAAGAGGAGGATCGATGGATTTAGATCAGCATTATGGTCAGCCATTTTATTGTGCTTATTGATAAGCATTTTTTACTCAATTTATATAAAACCTTGTATGTATACCTTTATATATAAAAAAAATCACTATATTGAGTTGCTATTTTCAGAAGCAATTTGGAAATGGAAAGTGAGCAGAATTGCTACTGGACCAAGATTAGCATGAAAGAATCCATTTTATTACTTTTGCTTGCGGTTCACACTGAGATATATCCCAGTCCTTTTAAAAGATTTCAAACCTCCTTACTCTGTTCAAGTGTAAGTTCAAAAAAGTGTGTTGAAGAGAAATGGAAACAGCAGCAGTTGTGCTGCAGGAATGCAGCAGATGCAGCACTGCTGATGTGGAGCCAGTGAAGTTGAGATTGATTTCCTTTCCCCAGAGAAGACCAAACCTTTAATTGCACTCTCTCACTCATAGTCTGGGCAAATTAATAAAATTCACTGCTTTATTTTCTCAGGATTTCGGTTGCATCCCAAGCAGCTTTTAGGATGGAACATGAGACCACACTACAATCATCTTGATTGTCAAAATGCTTTGTGATCTTCCTGTGTCAGATATTATGTTGCATGCCACTGGTAATGGATCTCTTTCACTCGCAGACCATATTGACCTGCTGGTTCCTGATACACCTTGGACGTACCTGGATCCAGTTTCTTAAGATGCTGGTAAAATGAAGTTTCGGATTGCCACGTTCCTTTACCTCCTATTGCTCCTATGCCTTGCCAATAGTACAGTAGAGAAAGAAACAGTAAGGATAATGAATGTGTCTCTGAATGTAGTTCCATATATTAAGTCCTGACTGCCAAAACACTTTGAGCGTAGACGCATTATGTGGATTTAGGCCAGTGTCAGCTGCAATGACGGATGCTCCCTGAACAATTCACTCTCAAAGAGGGTCAAACCTTTATCTGGAGCTCTTATGGAAAGCCAGGGATTTGGATTTGGTGCCCCTTCCAATATGCACACTCTCCATCCCCCCAAGCCCCCCCCCCCCCTTTTTTTGAGGAGCGTCTTGTCCAGCTGATGCAGCCGAGTGGGTGGAGGGTAATGGTGGTGGCAGTGGGAGGGAGCTGAGGTGCACGCTGACCCTCCAGGTTGCGTTCCCCTTTAAAAGTCACGGCACACTCGCTCATGCAGGAGCTGCTGCGGCAGTAGGGGAACACTGCTGAGCTGTGCAGTTTGAAGAGCCAGCAAGCACGCACTGAGGAATAGGGAGAGGGAGAGGGAGAGGGAAAGGGAGAGAGAGAGAGAGAGAGAGAGAGAGAGAGAGAGAGAGAGAGAGAGAGAGAGAAACGGAGAGGGAGGGAGAGATAGAGAGAGACAGCAGAATGAGGCGGAGAGAGAGAGAGGGAGCGAGCACAAAACAATGTCATTCCGTTCAGCAGACGATGCTGCAGTCAACTTTGCTGCTGAAGTCAACCAGAGACACGGCAAAGGCTCCACGTCCTGGGATGTGAACACAAGGCTGAGTGAGTATACAGAACTTTGCTTATCTCTCAACAGCGAAGGGTGCATGAACAACTTTTCACCTTAAGGTACAGAGCAGGTGCTTGAGAATTATACTAGAGAAGAAGCATAATTCTCCCAACTGGGACCAGGCTCTTCAGGATGCCGGGTAAAGGATGTAACGAGCTATACGATGAGCGCTCTTCTGCATTCAGCCTCCTGTTCTGTCAAAGAGTGGCCGACTGCTTTGCACCAGCCGAATCGGTGAAGGATTCCCGTGTGTGAGCTAACACATGGCATGATTTTTAAATAGCAGAGCAAGTCAACCTGACAGGCAGAGAGGCCGGATGTAGGAGGGAATTAGTTGCTGTGTGGGTGCAGGGTCTATGCATGCACGCAGATATTCCAGATATCAGTCCATCTTAGTCAGCAGTATGCTAGATGCAGCTTTTGTATTCTGAAATGTTGATGTTCCTCTCTGCATCTTGCATTC
The DNA here is from genome assembly GCF_022655615.1 of Tachysurus fulvidraco. Lineage (NCBI taxonomy): Eukaryota > Metazoa > Chordata > Actinopteri > Siluriformes > Bagridae > Tachysurus > Tachysurus fulvidraco. The sequence continues at coordinate 13,461,109 of NC_062540.1, forward strand.
TGCCTCTTCCTGTCTATATGTTTAGTATGTGTGCGCCAGGAGGGAAAGAGTTAAGTAGTTTGCAGCAGAAGTGAAAGTAGAGACAAGTTTTCGAGGGCGGCCTAGCTGGGACAGAAGGTTCTCACTGCGGAACTAAATGCTCGGTGCATGTCATCTAGCAGCGTCACAGCCACAAAAACCCTACAGCTGAGACAGAAGATTTTGACATTAAGTCTAAACTGACCAGGTGCACAAGAGCCCCCATAGTGGGTTTAAGTGTGTTGCTTTGTAAATGGAAAATGAGCAGCTAATTCTCTAATATTTGGATGATTAAATGACTGAATATTGTGTTTCTTTAATTAAATTTTATCTGTAATTGAACACATAGCCAATGTTTCGACACTACTTGACCAAAGAAGTGTACACAGATCGAGAAAAATGTGAAGGGGAATGACAATGGTGTGTTATCTATAGACACATAACTCTTCCTGTGCTGCAGGCTTATAATTTATAAGCCTTTTAAAGTGTGCATTGTGTCCAAGTGTGCCCTTGGAATGTAAGCTATTAAAATAAACATTAGCCTATAGTAAAAGCTCTTCCCTAGACTTCATTCAATTTGTTTCCTTTTGCTCAAGTAGTGTGTATACTCTCACTAATCAGGAAGCACAGTGAGCTTCAGGCGTTCAGCTTCTCAACATTCAGATAATCAGGGCCTTGCAAGAGATTTAAGCTTTTATACTTTATACAGGATGAAGTGGGGAGTGATACATCATTGTCAGATTTCACAGCTTGACATCATTAGCAGAAACTGCAGTTTTCTGCAGCTTCTTGCTGAATGGTGCTGGGATGGGAAGGGGGGTATAAAGGGGGAGGACTGGGGTATTGCTGTTGCTGCAAATTGCCGCACTCACCTGACACTCTCTGCACCCCCTCCCCCTCCCCCAGCACTATTCTGTCCCATCTTTCTCCCTCCTTCTCCTCTCCCTTTCCATCTCTTTCCGATCTCCTTCTCTTTTTCTTTACCTTTTTCTAGCTCCCCAGAGAACAGCTGCCCGGTATAGTGCATTGTGAGCATGTTTTTTTTTCTTACTGTTGGACATTAAAAAACTCAGCAAAGCATGCACCACTTTTTCTGATCGCCATCCCATGTGAGCAGATACAGAGTGAGAGAGAGTGAGAGAGAGAGAGAGAGAGAGAGAGAGAGAGAGAGAGAGAGAGAGAGAGAGAGAGAGAGAGAGAAAGAAGCATAGACTATCCTGCAGTGTCCTGCAGCACAGCTCCTGCAGTGATGGGTTAGCCTGGAGCAGCAATGCAGTCACATGGAGGGGATGAGAGAGAGCAAAAGAGAAGAATGACTCTGCTGCTGAGTTTGGCAGCTACTGTATGAGTGTCAATGTGCCCTCTGTGTATACAGGAAACTCCACAGAAACAGACAGATTAGCCTGACTACCACCACTCCTACCTATACCCTAAACACCCCACCCCCCACCCCCATCCTTACACACACACACATACACTTTCTGCCAATGGTGCATTGTCCCATACCAGTACTCTAGTCTTCTCGGTGATGTCATCAATGCAGCAAGCTTTGGACTTGCTCCACTAAGAATTCCTACAGATATCCTGTAGAAGATATATTGTCCCCTTCAACACACATGCCATTCATAATTTTTCCTAATCCTCTTTGTCATTTTTGCTCTAAAAAAATTAAACAGATCATTTACTACCTATAAATGCAGTTTCATTACAAAATGGTGCCAGATTTAAAGCAGCACACTGCACAGAAACTGTTCCCTATATACAATTCAGATGGAAGGAATCAGTGGAGTGTATCGGCCTTATATGGGGAATGTGCTCTATGGATTCTGATGACTCAAGAGAAATGGGAATCCAATGCAGTAGGCCACTCGCCTATCACTGTCTTAATGGCCACTGCAGCTTTTGGCTCACTCAGCCTCATGTGCAAGGGGGCTCTCTGCATTGGGACACACTCATGCACCCCCACTCTTAACTGGCCCAAACTCCAATCCGTGAAAGTTCAATGCACATGCAGGTTATATATATAAACATTGAAAAACATGATTTTTGCAAATAGGTAAAGGCATAAAAAAATGTAAGAAAATAACAGAGTAGGGGAGTGAAGCGAAACCACAGCATGGGGAGAAAATGTCAAGGTGCAGAAGAAAGCGTTGTAGCGGAAATGGGAAATGCTGGCTTATGTGACTTTGTTCCGTTTATTGATAAGGTCATCAGTATAAAAGTGCTTGGACACAGTAGAGTGGAATGCAGTCATCGTCCAGTGCTGTACAGTAGCCCAGACTGCAGAGAGAAGACAGAGAGACTGCTGAGCTACGCTGTAACTCCAGGATGCTGCGCTTGTAAAGCTGCGTACTGTAACCATCCATTACACCCTCCTCCTGCATAGACGTGCAATTGGTGCACACTTAATTAGGCTTAAACCAGAAAAAGATCTTATTCCTATAATCAATGGGGAATATGTCAGTTTTAAAGCTAAGGCTGTTGGACTTCATAGTGTTTGCACACAAATGAGCACAAGATTTTATTGTGCATTTAATATTAACCTGTTTAATGTCTAATATGTGTGAGTTATATTCCTTTAGGGTTGTGGCTGAACATGTTCCTGATTTAAAGCTAAAAGTATGTAGGCCTGGGACGACAGCGGAACTGCTGGTTTTGAATAAACCCTCATTTAAATAGATAAAAAATTAAGCAGTTTAGAATGTTAAAGACTGTAGTCAGGGTCAATGTCCATTTATAACGTTCCTCCAACAGGGGGTGCAATGGACGCACACTTAATTTTTAAGACTTTACAATTCACTTCAATATGCTGATTTTGTCCAGCATCAAATGCTGCATTATAAATGATCAATAATTCAATACAATTATAATCAGTCTATTCCATAATATGGTCAGATATTATTATTCATAGATTTATCCATCCATAATTTAGAAACAAGCATATGGTTCTGTTGTTATTTTTAATATCGAACATGATTCATTTTTAAATGATATATTTGTGTACAGATGGATACAATGGTATTTTCAACTATTATTATTATTATTATTATTATTATTATTATTATTATTAGATAACATTTTTGTATGTTGTTTAAATTTTTAAAACAAAAAATATTTTTAATACTTTTTATTTGTATTAAATTTTTTTATTATTTATCGGTCAAAACATATCAAATATATTATTTGTTTGTTTGCTTGCTTGTTTTGGTTTGTTAATCATTAGTTAGTTAGTTAGTTAGTTAGTTAGTTAGTTAGTTAGTTAGTTAGGTAGTTATATGTGTAAGTAAATATTTGCTTTATGCTCTTTTAGGATAAAATTTCACTTATCCTATTACCTCTGATACTAGCAAACTGCCTTACCTTTCTTTTCTCCCTTTCTCTTTTCCTTCTCTCGTGTCTTTCCTCATGTTCTCTTCCTTCCATTTCTTTTCCCTTTCTCTTTCTCTCTCACCCCTTCCTCTTTCTTTCTAGGGGGCGCTCTCTGTTCGACAGGAACATGCCTTGACTTGTACCGGCTTGTCTGAAGTCAGCTCCAGTTTGTGATCAACACAGCAGCTGTGTGTATGTGTGTGTTTGTTTGTTCCCTCTGCACAATGACCCTGGCCATGGTGAAGATAACTACACACATCTTGGTTCTACCAGTATCTCTCTGTGTCTGTCTGCTCTGTGCCCTGGACTTACAGCTGTAAACCCCTGGACTAGGTAAGACACTTTTTTGGGATGTGTTTCATTTCACAGGTAGTGTGAACACCCTTCTCTCTACAACTTCTTTTTTAGTGTCTTTCTTACCAACTAGTGTGCTATCAACACCCAACATGTTTATTTTGTGTCCAGCTTTATGTGTCTATTCAACAGAGTAGGTCTTACTTCAATACTGTAAAGGTGTAAAAGCTGTAGGTGGTAATCTTATCACCATGATTTAGTTTTTGTACCTTTCAGCTGTGAGTTTATTTAAAACTGTGGGTGTCAGTTTTACATTGTAATAAGTACAGTTGAACTGTAATGTCTAATTTAAGTTCTCTGTGGGAGTTAAGTCAATATGGTAGTTGTAAATATATAGTGTAATAGGATAGTTGTAAAATGTATGAGCTCGTTTAAGTTTATTAAACATAAGAGTTGATTTATTTCGATATGATGTAGGTATTAATTAAACTCTGTTATGCAATTCTGCACTGTCATTCAACACTCATATACAACAGCCAACTGTCATACATTTCAAAGGCTCATATATGTACATATAAGTATTGCTATATTATTATGCAATCATGTAATTATACTATTCACAACAGCTGTAATATTTCAGTAAGTATGATGTGATGATGCTGAGCTCAGCACTTCAATTTAAGCTTATGTTTCTCTCATGGCCATGGTTGCCGTGTTCATTGAATTAAGTTTATACCCACGGTCACCTTCATCAGCCTCGGCCCTTTCCCTGAACAAAAAGTATCCATTTGAGGAACAGAGAAAATCAATTTCCTTACTGCTAAAGTCTATTTAAAGCTTATATATCACTCTGAGATTAACAAAGCAAAGGAATTGTCAGTCGCTGAGATCATGAGTGTGATCATAGAATGTGGTTTGTGTTTTTTATTCAACAGCAAATATGTCGGTGGTTGTCCCTTCACTGGAAAACCCCAGCTTTACCATAATTCACTCTGTTCCTTCAAGCAGAGAGACAGATAATTTGTTCCTGCAGCCCAAAGAGACATTAGGTAAGTTAGCAGATATTTGTACAGATATAGAATTTTTTTTTTTTAATTCATTGTATAACAATTTAAAATCGTAAATCCAAAAGATGTTCTTTTGAATGCATTTCAGGAACTTTCAAAACAGTAAAATATTTAATCTTTCTAAAAATGTCCCAGAAATTAATTTATAATTTATTTAGATCTTTATTAAATTGATTGATTGATTGAAGCCTTTATTGCCCCGGAGGGAATTTGTTTTGCACTCAAGGAAGCCACATTAACATCCAACGACATTACAAACATAGAAGACACAAAAAAAAAAAAACACAACAATAGTGACATACAATAATCAGTCCAATATCTAAAAATGAAAATGAAGATAACAATTTCTATTTTATTTCTTTTTACTAAAATTAGAATTATGATGCACTCTATCATTTTGGATTGCAATTAAAATTCAAATAATATTAAATTAAAAGTTGAGGTTAAAAATTAAAAATTGTTAATAACATTAAGAATATCAGACCGGTCCTTGTTTTTTTATTGTCACAATATATGTAAATTAGAGTTAACAAACTGTAAAATAAAAATATTATAGAAAAATGATTTTAAGCACTGTATAACAAATATCATACTGTAATTAGATTACTAGATGTTGAGATTTAACACATTATTTGGTTCAAAAATGATCGCTGTCTGTTGAATCGCATGAGATTGATCAGGATGCTCATAGCACACCATAAATGTGTGATTTGTTGATTCCAGAATTGTTAAGCGTATAGCATATAGCTGCATTACATTAGTATGTACCTGTATGCGTATGTCAGTTTTATGTCACCAGGAGCAATGCGGTGATGTTAATAGTGTATTTTTCTGGATGAAGGGTGAGGTATTAAATTATTAATGCTCTCCAGTTCTACAAATAGAGCTTGCATTGATCACCAGTCTCTTGAGGTAACTGATACTGTTTAGAAATGCAGTGTTTGCACTTTGTCTTCCCAGATTGTTCCTTACTGTCTCCTGTTTTTTTTTTTGTTTTTTGTTTTTTTTGGAGGGGAAACGGTAGAGTTTCTTGCCTGTCAGTCATTTCAGGCAAGAGAGTGCAGAGGCCACCGTCAGATTTCCCACAACAGAGTTTCTTCCGTGTTATTTATTTATTTATTTATTTATTTAAAGATTGACAAATTTAGTGAAATAAATTAGGGGATACAATGTTCTTTCTCTTCAGAGAGTTCTTCTATCAGGCATTTCTATTTAGAGTGACACTTTTTTGTGATCTGTCTCATAATATCCTGAAATCTCTGATATAAGATCAATGTAAGTGTTAGCGCTGTACTGTTTTACTGCAAGCTTTGACACTGTATTTTTTGGCCAACTCAAATACCAGATATTTTGCTACATGATTAAAAAATGTCTGGTATGATCTATAATAATATTTAGGTTTGTACTTGGGTTCATTTTTTTAATATATATCATTAAAATACACAATCATCCAGCACTTTGAAATGAACAAAGGGCATAATCAACACAAGCCTCAGTTAACAAGTACTTTCCCTTTAAGATGATTAAGCTTGTGTATTGTCTGGTGTACGCTGTGGTAGAATGGACAGAGTAATAGTACAATGTATGTCTGTATGTGTGTGTGTGTGTGTGTGTGTGTGTGTGTGTGTGTGTGTGTTGTAAAGAGAGAGAGAGCACGAGAGAATAACTATCACTACTTTACTCTTCTTTCACAGCAGCTTTACCAGAGGTCCTTGCAGTGACTGAGAAGCTAAAGCAGGCACAGTGGTGAGATCTTTAATGATTATTCTTTGTGCCTCTGTGTGTTCCTTGAGTCTGTGTCTCTACTCATTTTTCTATCTTCCATAAGCAATAGCTTGCTCAGTTTTCTGTAAAGCTTCTAGTCATGAGCACATGTGACCCTTCGGTGCCTGATATCACTGTTTTAGCAAACAGGAAGTAAAAAACCAGATAGTACTATTTTCACAACAAACAAGGGGGAAGTTTTTTTATGTAATTCCAGAACTTTTTTCCGACAATCAGGCGCAAGATTAGCCTCAAATAGCATCACTTTCATACTGTGAGTAAATTTGAGAGAAGTATAGACGATGACTCAGCACATTATGCTGACTTGGCACACGTCACATCTTTTATATCAGCTTTATTTTGGACAGTAAACATGTGAATCAATGAGGAGAACATGTGTTAGAGGTGTACAGGCACACACATGTCGGTGGCAAGACTGGGGAATGCCATCTGGCAGTTCCTTGCTTTTCCCCTACTTCCTGAAGGCCGGTATTAGGGATTACATCAGGGTTAAGGCAGCATGGAATTCCTACCATCATGTGCCCTTGACTGCCTCATGAGACGCACGCGAACACGACGCTGTAGTTTGGCAAGTACAGCAAAAATGGGATCACGAGGCTTTTGTTTGTGTTTGCACCTTTGTGTGTGTTTCTTATTTGTCAGGGGTTTTTGAGGGTGTGAGTTTGACTAAGTCTAGACCAAAAACAATCACACCTTTTTTCCCTATGCTGTTAGGAAAAGTAGAAAGATTCCATCTTTGTGCTATCTGGCAAAGAAAAATGGTTTTATGACCACAATGTGTTTATGATGTGTTTATGAGAATGATGTGTCATTCTGCATCATTATCCCCATGAATTTTAAGATCTGTTTAGTGGCGTTTGAATCTTCCTGTAATTTTGTAATGCCGGACATGTGATCAGACATGTGGCATGTCGGCTTGCACGTTGTTCTAGTCACAGAGTTCTCCACCTCGAGCAAGCATGTATAGAGGTGATGTACAATGACGCAGCAGCGCACACCTGGCATTGCAGGAATGACGGGCGTGTCAAATATGGAAATGAGACATAGACGCTTGAACAGGAGTATAACAAGTTCAGAAAAGTGTGTCTGATATTTATTTAACATTGTCATTGTCATGAGAACAAAACTTTGGGCCTGACATTATGAGAGTTTATGGGTACTTCTCTTTCCATTAGCTCGAGATCAGTTTCAGTTTGACTCACGCATGTTCAGTCATTCCCTCAATCCATTGGCTGAAATGTCTCTTGAATAAGGCAGTAAGCAGAGCAGGAACTGAAGTGCCCTCTAATTAAAGGTGCTTGTGCTCAAGCACTGATAACACATCTGGCCCCTGGAATGTCGTGTCAGCAGCTATCATAAAACGGCATGAACGGTGTGTCCTATACAGGAAGCCAACACAGGCACAGCCTCAGAGGTGGATAACTTACTGTTTGTTTCTTATCAGTATATCTATGCATTGAATCCAATCACATAAATAATGTGGATACTGACCAATCATTAACCATGTTGCATGAGATGTTTGCGATTGACAAATTAATTCGAACTTATTGAAATTGCTGCATAATTGCTATCACAGTGTAACACAGTTATAGATTTGTATTTTTCAATCATGAATCTCTCACTTGAATAAAATTCAATCTGTTTAATCCAAGCCAGTGTATAATATTAGAAATAATGCCAGATAAATATTCCATAAAGGAATACACACAATACTCTATATTTTAACCTAATCTCTATCTAATGCGTCTGTAATATATGTGTAATTACCATAGGGAATAATTTTTGGTTAAAAGGCATGGTTAGACTTAGATTAAATACTACAACCTTCCCATGCTAATAATAAAAGTAAATATAAATTTCAATATGTATTATATTATAAATAATACAGTACACAGTATAATACATGTATTGGAGGCACATTTTCTTCGCACTTTAGAGATTTGGGGTTTAGATTCCCACCTCCACATTGTGTACAGTATGTGGAGTTTGCAAGTTTCCTCAAGAGTTCAAAGATATTGGCACCTCTAAATTATCCGTGGTGTGTGAATGGATATGTGATTGCGCCCTGCAGTGGGTTGAAATTTGATCACACACACACTATACAGATATTATGCAATAATTCGAGATTACTTCACAAAAAGAGTGATGATAGGAAAAGAGGATGAAGAGAAAGAGGATGATTCTATTAACTGAAACAAATTCAGATCTGATACCTATGACGTGTGAATCAGTGTCTGATTTATGGAAATGTCATGCAACATTAAAAAACAAAACAAGAAGGATTTGAGCACAGCCGATGAATCACCTACAGCTGCATGGATGCAAGCTTCTGCCCACTGTATACTCATGAGCATGACAATCACCAAATTAACTTTATATACATCTAATCTACACAATACATTCTAAAAGTAATAGTTATAACTAGTGAAAAGAAAGCAGATATGAAGAAAGTGAATGGAAAGGAGAAAAGATATTTCAGTGAGTTTGTGGTCTTTCAAAAGCCTCAGAAACAGAAAGTCAACACAAAATAAGAAGTAAACAGGATATTAGCGTAAGTCTAGTGGAGGTGGTAAGGTCTTAAACCTTTGGCTTTCCCAATCCCTTAATGAAGGTTTGTAAATGTTTTAATTTATTTTAAGGATGAGCCACATTTCCATCTCGAACAACCCTTATTTCCAGTAAATATAATCTGGAATTTTTTTTTATAAAATTTACACTTAAAATAGGTCTAATGTTTTAAATAAATTAATTAGGTGTATACTGTTATAACCTCACATGATATTCAAGCTCGCTTGCCTGTCCAACCCTCTGTGTCCTGGTTTGTGTCTTATACTGTGTCTTGTATACAAATGCGCCAAAATTGTTCATCTTGAGTGTTAATGAGCTATTAAAGATCCACATCTGCTAATAATTCTGTTTCGTATTTATAAACTTACACAAGACATTAAACCCCATTACCTATAAATTAGCATAAGGCTCCTGTGGTTAGTAGCATCATTTCTTTTTAATTTTAGTACTTAGAGTACACTGTTATGCTGTTGTTATACTGTTTTATTTATTTAATATTATTGATGATATTATTATTATTATTTCCATTTTTTGAGAATGTATACACTGTGTAGGTAATTGCGCAGACATATATTGACAGAATACACAATTCTTGGGGTTAGATTAGGATTTATGAGCTTGCAGTTGCTGGCTGTGAGGGTATAGAATAAAGCTTGACCACATTGTCCTTGGTAGGCCATGATTTTTCTCTCTCTCTATCTTCCTCAGTGTTGTTCATCCTTTTTTTCTCTACTGTACTGTAAATGAGAAGAGCAGGCTTACTTCTATCAGCTGTGAGTCCTGTGTCGTTGTCAGGGCAGAGAGAGAGGTGGGGGAGGAACAGAGGGGGGCAATTAACCTAAAATAACCCAGTGGTGGGGAATACCAAGTGATAAACCTGAACACTATCTCTGTGGGTGTTCAGCAATTCATAGCATGGGCTCTACCTCTTTCCTCTCTCTCACACTCCTACGGCATGTTCCTAACAGCCACCTTTCTTAGAAACACCAACACATGTACACAAACACACATACACACACAAACCCTACTCTCTCATCTAATAAATTTGTTAATCCAAATATAGTCTGAACCTCATGAACTTAGATTCATCGTTTATTTGCGAACAAGTGAGTCACCAGTTTTTATGAGGTTGAGAAGATGATCGTAGCGTATAGCCTAGAGTCTAACCTTTCAAATGGACTGCTCTTACTAACACGAGGTCTCTTTTTTGGGCCTTTTCTTCTTTATTTTTAAACTTTATTCACTTTTGTATCCAGGTGGTCAGAGTGTTTTATGGACTATGTAACAAAGGAGTGACTGTAGATGCCCTCCACACCCACACACACACACAAACACAGGGCTCATGCCTCATTGTCTAATATATCAGGAATTTGCAGGAAAATCACGTCACATTCCCAGTCGCTGTCTCTCTTGTATTCTGGATTCTTATTAATTTAATTCTATTTTATAAGGTTTCCTTTTCTTTCTGTGCATTTACATTGTTAATGTAGTAAGATAAATATAAAAATATCAAAAACAAATTCTACCATGGTACATCTTTATAATTGTGAACAGGTAAAAGAAGACATATGTGAAACATGCTTGCTGAAAAGCTAATAGTTGAATTTTTTTTTTAATTACAATATTTTGCATATTGAGTGAGATTACAGTACAGAATTAATGTAGTACATCCTGGGCTAAAAGAACTATATGGTTAATATCTAGTTTAATATGTATATCTTGTTATATGTGCCATGAGCATCGTGTCGGCTAAAAGTTAAAATAAAACATGAAAAATACAACACCACTTTCATGAGGTTTTTTTTTTTCCACAGGAATAACTCATCATCCTTGTTTCAAAGGGGACCCTGGGATTTAAAACTGTTAAACCCTAGTGTGAAAATTTTGCACTTATCTGTCATCAGCAGTTAGTCTGTCATCAGTGGTTATAGCTAAATATTTGGACATACAAGAGCTCTTAAAAAACTGTGATTGCTGACACAAAGGCTTCCATAAAGTAGGACGTGTATTTCTGAACTGAGTTCTCAAGGGATGAGAATGAGGAAAAGAAATGGGAGTAAAAGTGCAGAGGAGAAGGAGGTAAAGAGTAGAAGAAGAGGTGTGTCAAGAGAAGTGGCTACTGTGAGTGTTTCTCTGGCAGTGTCTTAGCTGGTTGTTGTGAGGAGTGAGAACGAAGCAATCAGCAAGTATACTGCCGCAGAAACTCGTCACCATGCGAAGCCTGTCCAGACGCAGCTTCAAGACTTTGACCTAGAGATCGAAGGAACTCCATTTTATACCATCAGCCTCTGTGTAATAGTGATCTGTTTCTTAATATTTGCACTTCAGTTTCTCATTTCTTCTGTATTTGTGTTGTTTCATTCTGTATGTAATAGTTTTTACTGTTCTCGTTTCCGCAAATGTCTCTTGTAATAAAATAAGATGAAACATGCTCAGTCAGCTGTTGCCATGAACAACATGATTGATTGATTGATTGATTGATTGACTGCTTTGTGTTTGTTTGTTTGTTTGTTTGTTTGTTTGTCGGCAGCCTGGCCGTAACGCGGGCCTGATGAACATGTGCAGTTGTTTTGCAGATTGTCAATGCTTAGGTCTTAATAAAGTATATGCTATCCAGCACTTCTCTGCTTTTAACGGTGATGGCATTAAGTGCACCACTATATATATATGTGTGTGTGTGTGTGTGTGTGTGTGTGTGTGTGTGTGTGTGTGTGTGTGTGTATGATTCTTCAAGGACAACACTGAAACTCAATAAATATACTGAAATATTTGTGATGTGTGTAACAATTCTTGTGTGATTTGTGCCAGATTTGTTATTGCCATGGGCCTGTACTAGCACAGTTATAATGATATTCAGTAGGTGAGCTAGTTTCGCGGCGATCTGAAACGTGAGGATGCTCAGGTATGACAGAAAACTAAACTGGCAACTATCTGCGCAAGGACATATACAAAGAAACAATATTTAAACAGGAAATTTATAAAATATAATAAACACACTACAAATACAAAAGTCTGCATACAACACTACAGAGTAAATGGAAGGTCAGTGGTGCTTAGTTGTTTATCGAGGATTCAAGACCTTTGGGGAAAGAACTGCTCGGATGTTGTGTAGTACTGTGTCTGATGTAAAGGAAACATTTATCTGAGAGGTGTTGCTGGAACATGTACTATTTGTCTTCACTCTGATGTCTTGCAGCTTCACAACTAAGAGCTTCTGCTGACCAATCAGCATTTCTGCAGTCTTAAAAAAAAACAGGAAGATGCTGAGTTAAGGTTAAGATGATCACACTGCCAGATCGGTTGTACGGATACAAAGCCTGTTCAGAGATGTTACATTTCCAAAGCTTTCATAGACAGAAACCTTCTGAAATGAGTTAGAGTTTCTTTTCTCTCACCATTTTTTAGTAATGATTATGCAGAGCTGAGACAGCTGGTCATATTAATGGAGTTCTGGTAGCAATAGGTAAAGATAAAGCAAGTGTTGAATCCCTCTGGTGTGGCGTTATGAGTAATGTAGGAAACCACCAGCCGAAATGAAAATAAACTCATCTGTCATCGACTAAAAAAAAGTCATTGCACATTGAAAATATGAAAAGTCATATATGAATCTCAATACAAATTATACAGACACCATCTAAGATTTTTACTCACACAGAAAAAAGAAACTTGGTTTTATGAAATCAAAGTATTAAATATAAGCTATGAACAGGGTCATTGATGTGTGTGTTTTTTTCTGATTGTGTTCAGCTGTTTGTTTAAGGTTCCTTGTGAAAAGCAGGTTGTGCAAGCATGAGAAGAATCACTTGGCTGTGAGTCAGAAGGGGCTTTTGGTGGTAAAATTATTTTATGGTGCTGATGTGCCTGTACTTGAAATAAAGGAAGCTCTCATTCAAATCGGTGTCAAAGATGACTGAATGCTTCTATATTTAAATCAGTAAATCATATCAATCGTTTAAAAAGACTTTCACTAAAGGTGGAATAGTAAGGTGTTACACAAATCAAATTAATATTGAACTAAAAACACTAATCTACAGAATTGTTTATTAAGGTTATCAGTAATAAATCTGTAACAGAATATGCACAAGCTTGTGATCAGATTTCATAGTAACATACTATACAAAATGAGTTCTATATTAAATACATATTCACATTTATAAGCCATTTATGGTTGCTTTTATGATTGACATTTGTACTTTATGTCTGACATTTTCCTGTATCATTCCTTTTAAGTACATACAATAAAATAATGTCATAAAACAATGTACATTTTTACAGTAAAATAATATCCAAAGATGTTCAGTATAATCCTCAAACATATAAAACCTATGGCATATACAGCATATGTTGTACAGAGTACACACAGTGTAAACTTTAGACTTCCCCTAATTAACAGCAATCCCAATGTAATCACTGTAAATAAATCCTTTTTTTATTTGATTTGATTTTATGAATTATCTTCAATGAAATATTTTACTTTGCTCACTAATACACTAAAAACTGTCTTGATTTACAGACTTTATAAATCTATTTTCTATCTAATTTATAATTCTAAAGTTGTGCGTATGTACATAATTATCTGTTATACCTCAGTAATTTTCTTCCTCACACTACTTACCATCTGATGATACAGTGAGATCTGCATAAGAACTGCATAATGTGCAATATTCCTCCCTACATAGTTTACATCATATTGTATTTCATTTAATTGCATTTTTATTTTATTGGGTATTTTATTATACTTGATTGCATGTACAGACTTACACCTCTCTGTTTTTCTCTGTTATGGCAAATAAACCTCTTGAGTCTTGATTCTTGATATTATAAGCTACTAATTCAGTATTCCATGAACATTTAAAAGGTGTGTATAACATATACAATATATTACTTTAATATAGTATTCAATTAGTGTATTTGTATAACTAGTTTTTGAACTGTACAGAATATCCAATTCACTATATAGTACATACTATGTTATGCAGCATGCTCCTAGTGGAAAATCTGCACCAGAATGAGAGGACAAAACAAGGCTCAGCTTGAGAAACCTATAAAACATTATAATTAGACTATTTTGACTTCTTTTTGTGGAAACACACAATTATGCAAGACACAGTTTGGTAGAGTATAAAAGGTTAAGACATAGAGACCGTTGATTCTCAGGCCAATGTAGGAAAAGGTCTGATGTGGCTATTTCTGCTGTAGAATTCACAAGCAAAATACGAAGCTACTTCCTGCAGCTATGTACAGCTATAGAGAATGACAATGAGCCACTGCATGACACCCACACGAGAAAAAATGTACAGCAAACCGGCCTAACGTGTTGGCTCATCTTTAGGAAAAGAATTGATCTCTCTCTCTATCTCTCACTCTCTCTCCTGCTTGCTTGCTCTCGCTTTCTCTGAGATGAGATGATGCATTTGCTGCAGAATATAGCAGGATGAAACACTGCAGCTCTTCAGGAGGCGAGCCTCTGCATCGCCCTGTAGATAACTAAATGAGGAGGGGGAGATTTTCCTTTCAATGTATCAGCAATACTGCAAACTCAGTGATGGGGCCACTAGAAACCAGCTCACTATCCGACAATATGGCAAGAAAAAGTTTTATGATATCAAAAGACACTTGTAACTGCATATATCCGAATTCAGAAAGCATGGTAAGATATTATTTTATGCTTTATGAACAGTTAATATTGCTAAAAGATCCACTTGAGTAGAATGTATCATTTATTTATGTTAATAAAACAATAAAGTGAGGTCATGTCATATTAATTCATAAAGTAGAACTGCTGCAGCCTACAGTGAGACAAGATCATTGAAAAGATATGCAAAGGAGATTTAAATAAAAAAAAGTACAATTCTAAGTGTAATGTACAGTAAAAGAGAAAAGTAAAGGTGTATAAACCACACAAAAGGTAATAAAAAGCAAGACACTGTGAAAAGTCCACATCAAGACTGATGATGCAAGGCTTCTACCGATGCTGATATAAAGAGATATTGGATACTTTCTTTCTATAACATAGCCTGTCTAGTAAATAACACAAAAAAGATCAATATTTACTATTATATACAGTCTGCGTTCCTCTCTTACTCTTCTCTCTTGGGTTTCTTTTTATATATTTCAGCATTTGCACTTATCCATAAATACTGGATATATTTATTATACTATACTATATATACACTATACTATATGTGCTCATCATTTTAATAAAAAAACATATAAAAGAAATTACAATTGTTATTATAATTATTAAAATAATGTCCAATTGCTTTTCATTTAAAAAAAAATATATATTTTCGAAATAATTTTCTAAATATTTTCCTATGCATTGTAAACATACACTATATTCACTTATGTAAAACATACAGGTACAAACATGCTACACTGAAAAGTACAACTTATTATTATTATTATTATTATTATTATTATTATTATTATTATACTATTTACAGAATTGTAATAGATGAAAAGCCTTATATAGTTTAGTGCTTCAGGATTGAAAGCCACAAAAATATCACTGTCTGCCTGTAAAAACACAGGCGATGCTTACATTATTTAGAAAAAAATATTATATCATTATATTATTATAAAAAAAACAACAACGAATGAATCAATAATAACATATACGTTTTTTGACCTCCTTCGATGACTGTGTATAATTTCACAAGGGCACAGTGAAGAGCTGCTGTTTTTTTGCCTCGTGGTTTATGACGCCATCTAGTGGCCACTCTGTATAACCACACGTTAAAGGACCATTAAATTTAAATAATAACAATAAATATATTATTATTATTATTATTATTATTATTATTATAACATAGAAACTCATTTAATGTTTATTATCGTTTTATAATCGTATAGGCTGCGTTCAATATATTAATCTGCGAGAAATACGAATAAAGAAATATAAATCATTTAAAATAAAAAAAAGAGTTAGAATTTAGAATTCTGTTGGTAAATTGTATGTTAATATGGTAATTAGTAATAAAAATGTTTTATTTGTTTGAGTTCAGCTTGACTTTCACTGGGAGGAGTTAAAGTGACACCAAGTGAAGCTCTCTCTCACTCACACTTCCATGTTTTTCCTTTGAAGTGACGAAACTTTACTGAACAGATTTGTTCGTGTGTCTAAAAAAATAAAAAGGGATATTTTGTATTTAGACAGGAATTTAAAACTTACCGTAGGTTAAAAAACAAAACGCGACGTTCGACGAAACCAAGTGAAATGGAGACGCCAGACTGACTTTCCTGAGATTTTACGCATGAAATCCAGCCCTAATCCGGTCTTCTGTCCTCACAGGGGTTGTTTGAGGAAGTCATGGCGGTGTGGTGGGAGCAGGAGGACGTGGCTGTGTATGAGCAGGTTGTAATATTGTTGTCTTGTGCTCTCTCGGTCTTGGGCTCTGTGCTGGTTATTAGCACGTACGCGCTGTGGCCCGATTTAAGAACCACACCGAGACAGCTGTTAGTCTTCCTCTCGGTAGCTGATTTAATCTCAGCCGTCTCTTACTCGTACGGAGTTTATAAAGTTTTTAAAGCGAACACTTGGGACTGCGTGACGCAAGGAGCCTTTTCCACTTTCTCCAACACCAGCTCCTTCTTCTGGACCGTGGCCATTGCTGTGTACCTGTACATGTTCATCGTGAAGTCCAGTCAGAGACTAGCCGACAGTTTGGTCTTATATTTTCATCTCATCAGGTATATCCTGGGTGCTATACATGGTTCATGTTGTTGTTGTTATTATTATTATTATTATTATTATTATTACAACAACAACAATAATAATTTATTATCATTGTTATTATGACCATTATTATTATTATTACTATTACAATGTACAATGTTGTTGTTGTTGTTGTTATTATTATTAATATTAATATTGTTGTTATTATTATTGACAAAACTGAACCTTCCCATTTTGCTGACCTGTGGTTACAATGTGTTCCTCTCTTTCTGGTTACATTTTATACACAATACATTTTATCCTCGATGTGCATCATTGTAGCACAACATAACATACTGTACATAATGCACTGTGCACACACTCAGGGGGTTTAAAAAAAGGTAGGCCTACTAATGTGTACCTTTCCTTGTCCCTGAGATTAGTCCCTTATCATTTGCACCTTTTAATATTTATCTTTCAGATATAAATGTTGGTATAATGTAATAATCGATCTGTAATTAGCTTGCAGAGTTTTAAAGGTACACACACCCTTCTAGGTAAAAGATAAAGGAAAAAGATTAAGCAACAATGACTGGTACAGTTTGCTACACTTTCTATGAGTGCAACAAGGTGTGCCTAACAAACTGGCCATTGAATATATATATATTATTTATTTCTCTCTCATTTCTGTCAATCTCCTCATACATTTTTGTAGCAAATATAATTCGACATCGTCTACTATACATTGTGAAACAGATCGGCTGGTGGTTTCATTGAGCTTCTAACTTTTACATCCTCTTTTTGCTTTCTGTGGTCAGAATGCTGCTGGAACTTCAACAGAAATGACTTGAATCATATTTGATTCACTTGTTGATTCGTTTTCTGTAACAGCATCTCTGACAACAGTGACCGTAATGTTAATCATTGATGATGTGAGGCTTTCTGTACATTTTTCTACAGGAAGTAGAACAATTTCCACCATGTTCTAATCTTGCTTCTACAGGTTCATCAGCCAAAATATTCTTACTATCATTCAAAATATGTTTGGTCAGATTTAATGTCAAAACTTTGACCGGTGATGTACAGTATAAAGCTAATTACATTTCAGTTCATTTTAAATTTTGGTGTTTTGCATCTTTGTAAATAGACTTTTAATGATGACTGTGTTATTTAAAAACGGGCATCAGCAGGTATTTTGCACAAACTACAAAAATGAGTAACCGACTGTGTGAAGCATTTTAGCTGCAGGTCATAAGTCAGTAAATTCTACCACCATTTGTCAAATAGTGTATAACTCACTGTTGTGTGTTTAACTAGAATTCTGTCTGTTATAGTTGGGGCGTTCCCCTGGCCATCACAGTGGCAGCCGTGTCTCTGCAGAAGATCGGCTACGATGCGTCCGAGGTGTCTGTCGGATGGTGCTGGATCAGCATCAAGGAAAGCGATCATGTGTTATGGATGCTACTCACTGGAAAGATATGGGAACTACTTGCCTATGTGATACTGCCTGTGCTTTATATCCTCATCAAGAGACACATCCACAAAGCGGTAAGCTGATGGTGTCTGTGTTTTATCTTTCATTATCGATATGTCACATTGTGAAACTGTCTGGTCTTGTGCTTTCAGTATAGATGTGGAACTAGTGAGGGTTTCAATTATATATTGTACAGTTGTCTTTGGTTTATTCTATTCTTATTCTTATGTTGTGCTTGAGCCTAGAAAAAGTGAGCATAATACATTAAGGTTTAATCTGTTTAATCTGCTGCTTGTATTTTTTCCTTTATTGGATGAATGGAGTTTTTTTTTAGATTGTCATATCTGGACAAAAGCTCCATAATTCACCCCATTTTATGTATTATGCCACATCATAAACCACAGTTACCCAGTGCTAAATCCAGCTTTATGCTCTCATCATATAGCTGCCTGAAATTGGTATTCATTTTCATTTTAATGTTCTGGTAATTTGCTGTGTTATTTTATTACAGCTGATAATAAATCCATGTGACATTGGCTTTAAGATAAAAAGAAAAATGCTTTCTAAAGTTGTTTACTACGGACAAGAATCAATTGAAAGTGTGAAAGTTAGTCCCATTTGCTGATTCTTGTCTGTAATTATAAGCTTCTTAAACTTTTCTATCCAGCATGCAGCCCTCTCAGAGTACCGGCCCATCTTGGCCTGTAACCGACTTTCTCACTCAGTTCCTGCAATGGCAGACAGAAAGCTCACACTCATTCCCATCATCTTCATCACACTGCGCATTTGGAGCACCGTTCGCTTTGTGCTGCTGCTCACTGACTCTCCTGTCAGACAAAACCCTGTGCTGGTCACCTTACATGTAAGCATGAAGTAAATCATCTCCATTAATTAAAAAGAAAAAGGAGGGAGGGGAGACATGCATTTCTAACACGGTTTCTGATTTTGAAAATTGAAACCTACCTGTATTTAAGCATCGGTTTCTCTTTGCATTATAAAAAGAAAGAATAAAACATGAGTTTCCTTAAATTCAAGTTGTTCTGCTTTTTTTTTTATGCAGGGAATCGGGAACACCTTTCAAGGAGCTGCAAACTGCATCATGTTTGTTCTGTGCACTCGACCGGTGCGGGCAAGACTGTTGGCTCGGCTCTGCTGTCGAAGCCATGACACACAGAGCAACTCGGATATTCCGTCTTACCACAGAGCTAAAACACACTCGTATTCTCACACAGACAGGCCCAGCGTCTCACACATGGGAGTTGATGAAAGTGAGGATGAGGAATAGTAAGTAAAACCCTGCTTGCTTGTTGACCTTCAGCACTTAATCTAGAGCACCACACTCAGCCAAGCAGATCTGCTGGAAAACTTGATGAACTGTAAAGTGACTGCCATGCTTTCTGCACAGAGGAGCAGGTGGATGTGTGTGAGTGTTCAAAACTCCACTTTCTGATTGCGAGTGCGTTGAAGGATTAAAGAAGACTGCAGTCACATGCTACACTTTCTAGAGTCCGAGTGTCCTTTATGTTCACAGTGTAGCAGTGCTGTGTTGTATGCTGGCACTTTAGTATTTTTTCCCCACTTAATCATGAGCTCAGGGATGTGAGGATTTAGAGGTCATTTAGTTACGTGACCAAAACCCTGCACGTACTGTGAACATACTATTTGAATACCTCAGTCATTTTCTGACTAAATACATCTTACAGCACGGAGTGCCTTGAAATGGACTAACAATGTATTTGAAATTCTGTTTTAAACAAGTTGGATATGTAGCATGCCATTATTTACCTGTAACCAGACTGACTGTTAGGGTGTAATCTGATCTAGTGAAAATTACAGGATAACCTGGAAAATAATTACTGATCCAGATCATTGATCTTAATAGTCTGTGTATATATATTATTTGAAAAATGGAAATTTGTGGCATAGTACACTTTATTGATATTTTTACTGTTATGGTTTTTGTTTTGTTTTTTAGTAAAGTTACATTGACCAAGAGTCATTTCAGCTTGTGTGATTGTGTTTCATTGTGTTATCTTTGTTCATATGATGGCGAACACACTCAAACATAATGATCCACAATTCCTCTATAAAGTTTAACAAGTCACTCAAAATCTCCACATATCCATCCAATCAGAAATACTTTAAAGTCACTTTTTAAATTCCCTTCTTGGAGCTAGAGAAAGAGCAGACGTGGAGAACTGTCTATTTGACATATTTTAATGGAGCATGTGACCGTAGGCCATGCTGGAGCTGATTAGGACATTTAGTGACTCACTACTCTGAAGGCAGCAGCTAATGCTAAGCAACTCTAATGATTGCTCAGTACTAACAACATATTACATCTGTATCTCTTTTACTCTTCTCAAAGGTGTTCAGTGGGGGTGAGGTCAGGGCTCTATAGACCACTGGAGTTCCTCCAGACTACTTGTCAATCCACAAATTCTCCATAGAGCTCAGGGCCACAGTCATGCTGGAGCATGGGCCTTCCCCATACTAGGTCCACAAAGCTGGCAGCATACAATTGTCTAAAATGTATTTGTATGCTGTAGAATTATCATTACTCTTCACTGGAAATAAGGTGCTGAGCTGAAACCACAGACTGTTATCAAACTTTGCTATTTTTCTTTGTGCAATCTGGTAGGAAACGTTCTGGCATCCAAGACCAGATTTGTTCATAAAACCGCCAGACTCCAGAGAACACGTTTGCACTGCTCTGAAGTTCCGTGCATGATGCATGGCATTGCACATAATGATCTTATACTTGTGTGCAGCTGCTCTGCCATGGAAACCCATTACATGAAGCTTCAGTTGCTCAGATCTTGTGTTGGTGTTGTATTTGTAATTTACACAGGGCTTTCTTTGAGTGTGTGTTGTATGGTGTACCATTTCACAGCTGAGCTCTCTGTACAGTTGTTATAGCTGATTTGGACTTTGATCATTGTTGACATTAATTATAGATCTGCCAGTTTTTGAATGACTGAGATTTGGATTAAAGCCAATTCATTCAAATGACCAGTTAAATAACATGGCTACAATTCACAGATCCCTACAGGTCTAAAATTGTTTAAATAATTTACAGGGGTGTTAAATTTACAATGGCATGGAAATCCAAATAGCTCCTTTAATTACATTCATTCATTAATTTTCTACCGCTTTATCCGAACTACCTCGGGTCACTGGGAGCCTGTGCCTATCTCAGGCATCATCGGGCATCAACTCAGGATACACCCTGGACTGAGTGCCAACCCATTGCAGGGCACACACACACTCTCATTCACTCACGCAATCACACACAATACGGACAATTTTCCAGAGATGCCAATCAACCTACCATGCATGTCTTTGGACCGGAGTTCCCGGAGGAAACCCCCAAGGCACGGGGAGAACATGCAAACTCCACACACACAAGGCGGAGGCGGGAATCGAACCTCAACCCTGGAGGTGTGAGGCGAACGTGCTAACCACTAAGCCACAGTGCCTGCCTGCCCCCCCCCCCTCTTTAATTACAATAATACATTTATAGATACCTCTTAATAGTACTGTTGTTCATGGAATATACAGTAATGGTGGTGTCTGTGGTGAGGTAGTTTAATTCCGTTTATGTTATCCATGTTAGTAGTTTTTGATGCAATTTCCTGCTTGTTTGCTTAAGGGTAACATCAGGCATCGCATGTTCCCCTCCTCACAACCGGAGGCAACCATCATCCAAGTACTAGCACTTCCAATCTGTTCACTTCTGCATCCATAGGCATTTCTACCATGCTCACGCTATTGTTCACTGCGAAGCATTGTCGGTTTTCTGCATACCGTATGTATGTATGATTTCTGTTTGTTGGTTTTTGTGCTATTTGGATTCTGTGTTATGGATTTGTTTGTTCTGTGGATTGCTTCACTTTTTATTGAACTCTGCCTGTTTACTGTTCGTTTATGTTGCCTCACAATTCTGGATTGTATGCTTCGGTGTTTAAATAAAATGCCACATGGATCCAGCGGAGTTTCCACAGCTACTGATGCTTGTAGCAAGGAGAAATGCTACAATCTTTACCATCAGCAAATAACCTTGCTCCAGGCTACAAATGAGTAATTACTGATCGCCATTCGAGGACTCCCATTTATGCAAGCCGAATCAGTCAAGATGGCACTCCCCAAGTTTGATGACTCCGCAGAAAAATGTAAAGAGATTCTATTTCAATGCAGTATTTATTTCACCCATCAACCCGAGGCATTTTCAAATGAAACAACTCTGTGTGCCTTTGTTATGTCTCTGCTAAAGAGAAAGCTTTGGAATGTTCATCAGCTGTGAGGGATAACTCCCAAATCAAGAGTTCCTTTGCCTATTTCACTCAGCAGATCCCGGAGGTCTTTGAATACCCTGTGGGAGGAAGGACATTTCTGTACATTTGTTACAGCTATGTCAAGGGATCAGCACGGTAGCAGAATACACCATCCAATTTAGAAATTGGCCACTTAGAGTGGCGTGCACTCATGCAGGCACGATGCCCTTACACTATATCAGTTCATCAGTCTTGCCATTTGGCTAGACAATCTCCATCGCAACCATCCATCCATGAACCCACCTACTGTACAGAGAGTGCCCACAAATAGCTGAGAATGACTTTGGTTTCAGCAGAGGAGCGACAGCGATAAATCACCCAGGGTTTGTGCCTGTATTGTGGACAACTAGGTCATCGCTGTGCTACCTGCCCTAACAAAGCCATTTGGGGAAAGGCCCACTCATCTCTTTCATCTTTCTTTTTACCAGCCGTTCAGACCCACCAGATAGCCGAGCTCATAGATTTGAGTTCCACTATTAATCTTATCCACCACCAACTGGTGCAGGAGCTCAATATTCCCATGTGAACCATGTGCATCTGCCCATAGAATCACTGTGGTAAACAATCAGACTATCAGGGATGGCATTACCCACCAGAAAGTCCCTCTGGAAATTTGAGTGGAATGGTTCCACACTGAGATAATTACCCTATTTGTCATCACCTCTCCATTAAACTTCTGTTAAAGGAACTCATCCATTGGTTCTCCACTGTGAGAGACACCGTTTTAGGATGGCTGTACAGCAACCCTTTTGGACGATGACAATAGAGAGCCTCAACACCTAAGAACCTGTTAATATCCCAACAGAGTATCACAATCTGATTAAAGGGGAAGTCGTGGCCTAATGGTTAGACAGTTTGACTCCTAACCCTAAGGTTGTGGGTTCGAGTCTCGGGCCGGCAATACCACGACTGAGGTGCCCTTGAGCAAGGCACCGAACCTACTGTCCATCCTAAAAATTCAAGCTATGGAAGAAATATCAAGGAAGCCCTAGCTGTTGCCTTTATACACCCTTCAACTTCCAAGATGGTAGGCTGAGACCCTGTATAGATATATTCTGTCACAATAAAGCACCATTACCCTATGCCACAGTGGATCAACTCAGAGAGGCACGGATTTTCACTTTCAGCTTTACAACCTGATCAGGGAAGGTGAAGAGTGGAAAAAAGCTTTCCATACCACTAGGGGGCACTATAAATATCTTCTTATGCCTTTTAAACTACCTAATGCACTAGTGGTCTTTCAATCTTTTATCAAAGAGATACCTTCCCCGACCTCATCAATCAATACATCATTGTAAATATAGATGATATACTGATATATTCAATGACAAGAGAACAGCACATAAACCATGTCCTGATGGCTTTTCTCCCTCTCCTTTAGCACCATCTATTTGTGAACACTGAAAAGTTTTTATTCCACTGCACCACAACATCATTCCTGGGGTATATCATAAGCCATCAAGGAGTGGATATGGATCAGAAAAAGGTTATTGTTTGTGTGGAGTGTTACATGTTCTCTTGTAGGTTTATATGCCCGCAGGTGGATTGGCAACCCATCATCATATTTTGTTGATGTGCATTTGAATGTCTGGAGCCTAATTCACCATTCATTAGACATTATAGGGGTGCAGTGATTAGTGATCAGTGATTGGTTTATCAATATAAAAGGAAACAAATGTAAGGCATCAACTGTAAACTGATTATTAGTGATTACAACTAATAATAAATGATTCATATGATCAAGTTTCATATAGCAAATTGGTTTAAAAAAAGACTCAGCACTACAAGAGTGTGCATCCTTACCTTGTGCCCAGTAGGTTTTAGAGACATCTTTAGTTTCTACAGAATCCCTGAATCTGGAGCCTACTTCACCAAGATGAATTGATGAATAAGTATTTATCTGAATTCCCTGTCATGTACTATGTGTACACCATATATTCAACTTTATCATTTTTCACCCATCAGCCTCCACTTTGTTTGCTACAATGCTGTACAGTTAACAATGAGCTATTGACCTTGGCTAATATGAATGCTATATGAATGCTTTGCTATATGAAACTTGATAATATGAATTTTTTTTATTAGTTGTAATCACTAATAATCAATTTACAGTTGATGCCTTGATGCATTACATTTGTTTCCTTTTATATTGATAAACCAATCACTGATCACTAATCACTGCACCCCTATAATGTCTAGTACAGTAGGTTTTAGAGACATCTTTAGTTTCTACAGAATCCCTGAATCTGGAGCCTACTTCACCAAGATGAATTGATGAATAAGTATTTATCTGAATGCCCTGTTTTACACTCATCATCATGTACTATGTGTACACCATATATTCAACTTTATCATTTTTCACCCATCAGCCTCCACTTTGTTTGCTACAATGCTGTACAGTTAATAATGAGCTATTGACCTTGGCCAAGACTATCAGTAAACCTTAGGATTGTGCTCTCACCACAATTTATTGAGTACAGTAAACCTGCACTTTTTTTGTCTCGGTGTCCAATTCCTGGACATTGCGGATTCCCACCTTCTAATGCTTTATGACACTGCAGAGGAACATCCCACAAAAAATGGCTTTAAAGCCCATGCTGTGGGGTCACCCTCCTCTTTGTAAACTTCAGCTCTGCATTTGTCCCGTGCACTGCAGAAATAAAGGAGCCAAGTCCCTACTGCTTAAGCTGACAAGGTACGCCACAATCAATAAGATTAATGAGTTGCTCAGGGAAGAATAGGAATGAGGCAGTCTGCAATGCTGCACTGCAGGAGGGACAAAACCCCAGTCGCACAGAGACCCCTACTGTCGAATGAGCACTGCTTCAGACATCCTTAGAAATGACCTATGAGGAGGGTGTTATTGAGACAGGAAATGATTTGATAATTTATTAACAATCATGGACAGAAGCTGTGACTGTATATTCACTGTTAATATTTTGCAAGTTTGACTAATAGTAGAATTGTGACCTTGACATGACTTGAGTTGTTTTCAATAGCTTATACGCTATTTTCTTAATACTGTAAGAGTATTTTTCTTGCCATGAAAGCTAAGAACTCTTAAGAACTGTTGGAACAGGCTTATTCTAATGCAATAATTATTTTTTTCTAATTTGTGAACTGTGTAATCTTTCAGAGAACTGCATATGAATCTCTCCAAATATGTTCATGTCTGATGTACATTATAATAATTTGGAAACTTAAGTAAACTGTACTGATGTAACTTAAATGCAGTCCTACACTAATTAACTGTGAGGCTAAAAAGAGGCACATTCTACATTAATAATTTGGAAACGCTGAACAAGGAATGCTTTATAATTCCTCCACACTTGCCTGAACACAGGGTTTTGGCAGCTTTCAACATCCACTGAATTATGTCATTCAATGCACTCTTTTCTAGAGTTCTTGCACTTTCCCTCATAGCATTTTGGCCATCTGCCCACTTAATCAATTAAGTGCAACAGGGGAGCTAGGCGCAAAATACAGAGGTTAAATAAATTACCACAACTTCTTTATTTAGATTGTACATTTTTGATTATACAGCTCCTGGAGCTGATAGAATAGAGCACCATTGCATGACTATTAACTGAATACCTTGTTTTCAGACCAGTGAGAATCACTGATTAATTATAACGTGATTAGAAAAGGGTTTAGAAAAGACTTGAATAGTCAAAGTCTAATTTAGAATTGGTAAAACTGGCAGGAAAGGCTCTGAGCTGCTATGACTAAAACATTATATATTATTCGGGGTGCAGTGATTGGACAATTTGGATTGATGCATCAATTTAACAGGCAACAAATGAAATGAATTGAGGCATCAACCATAAATGGGTTTTTAATTATTAGAATTCATTATAACTGCTTATAAATTAATCTTATTCTTATTATCAAGGCTTCTACAGCAAAATTGTATATAAAAAAAAGATTCAGAGTAACTATTTAAAAAAAAGCACTGACATAAAGCGAAATCACATCACAGCACATTCCCTGGTATTGACAAATATCAACAAATATTAACAAAAATTGTCTCAAGATTAGAATTCACATTGTATCATGGAAACCTGAGGTATACACCCCTATAGTGAAGACTAGATGTACACGTGTGCCTTCTTCATTGTTTCTGGATAAAGAAATATATGCATGTAACTTTATTATACAGATGATTTGCAAAAACAATGAGATGTTATTTTATTTGTGTGTCCCTTTTTAAAACCAGTTACAATGTTGAGCCTAAATATTATTAGCTTATATTTTGTATCGATATGCTTTCATTTTTTTGCATGAGAGATAAATGTGATATATTTTCACTTTATTTTATTGTAACATAAGTAGAAATATATATTGCCCTAAAGTAATGAAAGTTTAATAATGCAGGATGCAATAGGAGGTTAAACAAACATTTTGAAACCTTTGAGACCCTAGAATTGATTCAAAGTGATAATAATAGGCTTTTTGTGCCTCCATTAGCCACTGCAGTAACTGCAGAAGTGTGAGTCTGAGGCATGGAGTCACAGTGCCAGCCAATAAAAGCATTTGCTGCATACTTCTATACATTCCAGTTACTTCCACAGTCTGTAGGGGGAGCCAGTGTGCTTTGCATGTCCAGTATCCACCTTACACACCAAGAGAAATCAGAGTTAATCAGACAAGAACGGTTTCTTTTAGAAAGTGCCCCAAGGTAGTGGAAATGGCCTATTCATGACCTCCTTTTCCTGCCAACTGCTTGTTACAGTGATCAAAGTTGGGTTGGTGGGTTAACTCAGACCTGACAAAAGGATTCAAGCCAGTTCCAAACAGCCTTCAGTGTTTCCTCTGTTGCCCTGTCAGACAAAAAGCCTTCACACTGCATACACGCTTCAGCTGTCATCCAAGCTCTCATTGCGCTCTCTGGGACAAAGACAGAATAAGGTCAGCGTGGGGGAAGTCTGGTTTTTCATCAGATTAGTGTCTGAATTAAAAAATGCAGGACTTACTTTAAGCCTACAAAGTGTGTACATGTATCAGGGTCAAATTTACCGGTATAGATAGTATCAACTAGATCTATAAAGGAACAATCAGCACATAGATGAGATGTACTTTTAATAAACTTTAGTATTTTTTAATAGATAAAAGCTTGTACATTTTCAAGTGCTTTTGCCTTCAATCAAACATTGGCCACAGGCAACATTTAAGTCTTGATGCAAAGCAGGGCAGCATTCAAACACATAGACAGGAATTCAGGGGGATTAAACCCCATTACATACATACTCTCAATCACATAGAGATTCACACACTCTCTCACACAACACATACATACACACACTCGCATACACACACACATTCTCTCTCTCTCTCTCTCTCTCTCTCTCTCTCTCTCTCTCTCTCACACACACACACACACACACACACACACACACACACACACACACACTCATATTTTCCATTGATATTGATATATTAGCAAGACTCAGCAGAATTAATTCATAGTTCATTTACTGGATGAGAATAAAAACATTTAAATGAACATTAAAATAATAAATACAGGAAAGTACTTATATAATTCTATACCTAACTTAAATTAACAAGCTAATCATCCAAACAAACAAATAAAATGAAACCCATGTTAAATATGAAACATAACTTTCAAGAATTAAACAGCATGTACAAACAAAGTAAACATAATATTACATCAATAAAATTAGTTCTTTGTAAATAAAGAGCGGTAGTTGATGGAGGTTTCAGCCACTCGAGTGGTAATTAGCATCATAGCTAGTAAGCACTAGCTAGCTAGTTAGCCAATAGCTTTTTTAAGAAAATTATTAATTAATCAGCGTTTTTTGTGTTTTTCCGCTGCAGATGCCTCATGATCGCTGCGTACTCGTGGTCTATTGGGTCGGATTAAATGTAAAAGGAGAAAACTAGGGAAATAAGACAAAAAACATTGTTTTCATTTTTGTTTTTACTTTGTTTTACTTAACATGATTAAAAACCTGTAGACTAAAAAGGTTGCAAGCTTTTGTGTGTGGCCAGAGCTTGTATAGACGTGATGTAGACGGTATGTGTGTGTTTATCTAGTTCTTCAGCCGGAACTGTCAACGAAGAAGCAAACAGGAAGTGCACAATAAATCATTTTATTTGATTTTTTTTTACAGTGAGTGCTTTTTTTAAATAATAAAAAGTAATAAAAAAAAGTCATAAAATTAAAATAATTTTGTACAGACTTAAGTATTTGAGAGGGAAACTTGTGACTCCAAACAGAATGACCCTACTTCTGGGTGACACCAGATGACAGGTATAAGGGTGTTCAGGACGAACACTGTAGATCTGGCACGTCAAAGCAGTTTATACCTCTTTCTCCTTCCTTCAATAACATGGTTTTGCTTTCCCTTTTGCTCTCCCTTCAACCTTCATTGATGTCCAAGTCGATTTGAGGAGCAAAGTTTGTCAGTGCTTGTGTGCCGAATTTCTCAATATAGTGCACCTGCTCACCATCCTGTACCTGCTCCTCCTCCATCACGGAGGGACAGCTGAGCTTGTCCCAGAGTTGCTGCTTGATGTAGCGGCCAAGAGCCAAGGAGTAGCAGCCTGGCTGTCCGGTGGACGTCACTAGCTTTGGATCCACCACTGAGTGATAAACACTTTGGTACTCTGGAATGCTTAGACCATGGATCGTAACAGGCAAATCCGTCAGTGACTCGCTGACAAAGCTTGGCCCTGGGGCAGCAGCGGCAAATGAGGCAGGTCGGGGACGGAATTCAGGAATCTCTGCGGCATTCACAATGAAACGCGTTTCCAGATGTGGCCTCAGTTTTTGCAGCTCTTTCTCCTGTGCTGATTGGATTTTCCTCCTCTTTGCAATCTGAACAAAGAAATATGACAAGAACATGGATGGTCAGTGTGTATAAAGGTTTCACTGCCTCTGCTTTGCATCTTCTGTAAAGTCTTTCTTTTTTTTTTACACCCTTTGGATGATGCCCCTTATACAGAGCGACTTGTTTTTATCTTCTTTTTATTATAAACCGAACTGAGCTGGGCTATGCAGTAGGCAGCTGTAGCAGGGTCAAGGAAGCATTCTACCTTTAAGGTTTCTGCATTTTGTTGTTGCCTGTTAGTCTCAACATGGTGTTTAAACTCAGCGGCGGTCCGTTTTATTAAAGTTTTTTTTTTCTCTTACAGTGGCATAATTACAATCTACCACTATCTATCAAAAATGTGATTATATTTATTAAGTTCTTACAGCTATTGAGTACTTAAGTCTGAACAAGCCTCTTTCCCTCTCCTCCCGTTTGCTCCTCTCGTCTCATCTACTGTCTTATACTTTCAGAGACTCTCTCCGCACTGCTCTTCAAACTAAAAAATCGAAATATTATGGATTTGATCAACTGGTCTCTCAGTGCGGTTGACATCATCTTCTCGACGAGAAGCTTGGGTTCGGGGGAACCTGACTACCCTGCCGGATTGTTCACAGCTGGCTATAGGATGGGCACGTGGGAGAGGTGGCGGGTCGTGTGTCTGGCGGCTCTTTCTTTTTCTTCTCATTCTACCTATTCGGAACAATGATAACAGGTTTTCTGCTGATTGGATTAGGCATTGCCCTGGTTTATCGAGAAATTCAGAACAAATAGATCGATTTGGAGACCAGAATGGACTAAGAGAGTAGTCGTGTAAATTGGACTGCGACTACTCACCCCAAGACCAAACAATCCCAATCATATTTGCTTTCGGATCCCCTCAACCAGCACTGGCCTTAGCCAAGGCCACTGTTGGAACAACTCCCCCGGAAGAGCACTGAAGTGAGACACTCTTGCGTTCCTCCCCCCCACTTCCAGACACCTGCTGATTGCTGACTCTGTCTAGGACCTGTTCAAGGCTGTTTCTATGGCAATTTGCTGTGTATCGCTATGACAATCTTGTGGACTGAGGCACCTAGATTTGATGCCGGGAGTAGCAATTCTCCAGGCCTACACATACAAGAACTTTTATATACGTACACACATACGCACATATATAAAGATATGCATTCAACCCCCAACCCCAAATCCCAGTCCTTTGCCACCGCCAGTCTGACAAGCGGGTCTGTGACCAGCGCCAAGAATGACTGCAGGACCGGATGGCTGCTTGCCTGTGCTGGGTTACCTCCACCCCCCACTCCCCTCTCCTGTTGCAAGTCGTGTGTTTTTATGGCGTACTGATTATGTGCTTATGTTGCTGAGGTGTTTTTCCGGTTCCCACACTGTACTCACCACAGAAGCATAGTCTGGGGGTTGTTTTTTTTCTCCTCCCTTCCCTCATGTTATGCTGTATTTCTTCCTCAATCCCCTGTCTCCCTGTCCTGTCCCCCTTTGTCATATTGTGTGTATTGTATGTATGGACAGGTTGATGGCTAATTTTGCTGGTACCTGTGACCAGTAATAAAGTCTACGACTACTACTACTATACTACTACATTTAGCAAAACGCTTAAACTCATCAATCAAACTTAAAATAAGTGTGATTGATGTTCAACAAATGAATGAAATCCAGTTTTACCCACAGTTTTATGAATGTGATTTAAATGTTTTGTTCAATTTGTCTTTCACAAACCTTCACATATAGATAAAAAAAAACTGTACGAAATAGTTTAAATCCACTGAACTCACATTTTTGCCACTGGGCCTGGTGCACGATTTCAGATATTTCTTAAGTTTAATGGCATCATCCTGCACTTCCCTCTTCTTCCTCTTTCTCACAGTCTGAAACAAGAAACATGAGAAAATGTTAAAGCAAGTTGAAAACAATTTTTATCTTGAAATGTGTTGGTGGATGTGGCACATATCTTGGTTTAGGTTTTTCTGCACATTTAATGACTTTTCATATCTACAGTGTAGAAAATTCATTCATTCATTCGTTCATTTTCTACCGCTTATCCGAACTACCTCGGGTCACGAGGAGCCATCTCAGGTGTCATCGGCATCAGAGTGTAGAAAATTGGTATTGATAAATGTTGAAACTTTGCATTTCATGATATTGGGCTCCTGAAAATTTTGCCTTTAGGAGGCAAAAGATATTAAATTAGAGGCCAGTGCTTTATATTCCCCTCACTTTAATTCACACCTAATTCAACATTTCTGTAATGAAGGTCCAGATTTTTATTTTGAATATTAAACATCATCCTGTTCTTCTGTTTCTCTCTTCCTCTTGTGAGCCAAGAGACAGTGTCTGGAGAAATTTCAGCCTTCTTGTATGATTTCTTAAAATTTCAAGACACTGTGAAATTTGTTCTGGATCTGCTTCATAAGATCTTTGAAGAGAACAACCTCTTAATCAGTACACGAAAGAACATTCTACACATGCTGGATCTCTATCATTGAGCATTTTGTAGGCTTCGGCACGGAGTAGTTGAATGGAGGTATGGAATCTATAATGAACTGATGATGAAGATGATGAGCTAATTTATGAGTTACTCAGGAGCTCCTGGTTTCACAACTGACTGTATGTGACTGTAGAAAGGACATCATTTACAATCACGCCCTCCAGTGTCACCCAAATGAGGATGAGGTTGTCTTCTGAGTCTGGTTTCACTCAAGGTTTCCTCCTCAGACCATCTAATTGAGTTTTTCCTCACAAGACAATGTCCACTGTTAAAGATAGATAGATAAATAGACAGACAGACCAATAGATAGATAGATAAATAGACAGACAGACAGACAGACAGACAGACAGACAGACAGACAGACAGACAGACAGACAGACAGACAGACCGACCGACCGACCGACCGACCGACAGACAGACAGACAGACAGACAGACAGACAGACAGACAGACAGACAGACAGACAGACAGACAGATAGATAGATAGATACTTACTTACTTACTTACTTACTTACTTACTTACTTACTTACTTACTTACTTACTTACTTTATTGACGCCAGAGTAAATTAAGCATCCAGTAGGAACATACAGAGAAATAAGATAATCACAAACACAGCTTCTGCCTCAAAGAAATTCCTGTCCTTTTCATGTTGTATCGCCATTTTACGCTTTCAGCTCTTTATGAGCTTTATGTTTTTATTGATTTGTGGATGTTATTAAATAAAATAAAAAATGAAATCAATTAAACAAACTCAGCAAACTTACTGTTTCATCAGACAGTTGCTGCTGGAGGTCAGTCAAACGCTTTTTCTTAGGTTTTGTTAGTTCACCAGAATCATCCTGCCCTTTTGCTTCCCTCTTCCTCTTCTGCACAATCTGAAATGAAAAAAATCGACACAATGTTTCGGTCAGGACCTTGTGCAGAGGGCTGGCTTGGTTCTTCTTAGAGAATTTCATCATGATCTGAAGATATCTCAAAGTAATGAATTCAAAAGAACAGTTTCAGCCTGTGTGTTTGAGGGTGTTTTTGTTTGAAAGCTATGGTTCCAAATCTGTTCTGATGGAATCTATTCAGAATCTGGTGATGTAAGATGAGGTCATCAGGTTGTACAGCAGCAGCTTCAGGGCAGAGACACTGGAGATGATTTATAATTAGATGGCAACAAAAAACTTAAAACACAATGATTTTAAAATAATATATATATATTCTGTTAAAAATATATTTTTTATTATTTATATTAGGAAGTCAATCAAGCTAAAAGCATTAACAAAGAGGTTATATTTCAAGGTCCACACAAACACACACACTCAGATTTTCATACCAACACAACCACACAGACACACACAACCACACAGACACACACACACACACACACACACACACACATTCTCTCTTACACACGCACACAAAACCGCACACATTCTTATACAGACACAATCACACAAACAGACACACACACTCTCAAACACACTCTCAGTCACATAGAACTATTATTATTATTATTATTATTGTTATTCATTGACCTGTTATCATGGATTGGTCTCACTAAAGGCTTTATCACAGTGTGCACATGACATTTATCAGTGATCTGTTCAGCAAGCCAATAATAACACTGATGCCAATGTTCAAAGTGCATTTTAAAAAAATGCAGGCATTTATATCACATTCAGAGTTTATATTAGGAGCTATTTGCAGTTTTAATCTGTCTTTGTCATTGTCAAAAGTCATCTAAATGGAGGACCTTAGTGAAAGAAAAGGAGTGAGTCACTTGTTATTATTCAAAATTTTACATTCTTTATGTGTGTCTCATGCAAGCAAAAAAGACCAGATTGTTTGAGATCCTTTCTAAACTTGTGTGTTGTGACATTTTTCTACAAGATTTGTCAAAAGTTGTGTAGTTTAACTAGCAACATTTGTAAACAAGTCCTTGTCTTCTAGAAACTCACTTTGCTGTTGGCGTTTACGACCCTGATCTCTGCATTTGGCTCGTCTTTTCAGTATGGCTACAATGTGGCTGTTATCAACTCACCAGCCCCAGTACTGGTTCTGAATTTACATATTTACTCTGATTGTTTATTGTCTTTGTATACTCTCTGTAATCCTGTGCATGTAAATGGACTTTCAGGACATGAAGAGTTTTTACATCAATGTGTTTGAGAGTCGCAATAGCACAGTCACCAACGATATGTTAACTCTGCTGTGGTCCCTGACTGTGTCCATGTACCCCCTGGGGGGGTTCTTTGGCTCTCTCATGGTGGCACCACTGGTGAATAATTTTGGAAGGTAACTAGGGCTTTTGATTCACATAACGCTTGAAAATAGAACCCTTTTGGGAACCAAAGAACCCTCAGCTCCCTTGAATAGCATTTCCCAATGTAATTTCAAAGTCGATAAGGGAACAATTTAATTTTCCATAAATGACTTGTTATTTTTTCATTTATTTTGTCCTGAGGTAATACTAATAATATTCTGCTAGCTTACATATCACATTCTCTTTAGAAAAAAGAGGTTTTGTAATAAAAAAAATTGTTAAGGCTTTAAGGTACTACTTGGGATCATATTGTACAGGAAAATAGTTCTGCCAGAGGGACAAACTGAACCTTTAAACATTTTATATTTAACCAGTCTTTTAAAAGTGTACTTTAATTTATCCCATATTTAACCATCACATCCATAACTGATTAAGTCTCTCTATCCTGTTATAATGACATCTAGTCTTCGGGGAAGGATTTTCACTTGATTTTGAAGTGTGGCTTTGGGGATTAATTCTTGTTCAGCCTCAAGAGCATTAGTGAGGACAGACACTGATGTTGGGTGAGGAGGTCTGGGGTCCAGTCTGCGTGTGCTGTCCTTCTCATCGTACCATGTAGTATGTGGTACATATGTGGGAAATGCTTGTTTAAAAATATGCATCCCCTTTGCCTCCAAAGAAGACACAAAGATTGAGCTGAAACTTAATGAGCTGATCTATTTGGATGCTTTTAAAGTGATTTCAAATGGCTTAAAATAGTGACAGAAACATCTGGCTGTAGATGATTTGCCTGATAGTTATTTACTGATATTGATCCTGTTCTCATTATACATTTTGTTATATTGTAATTTGTTTTAATGTTTATGTATGTATGTATGTATGTATGTATGTATGTATGTATGTATGTATGTATGTATGTATGTATGTATGTATGTACTGTATGTATGTATGTATGTATGTATGTATGTATGTATGTACTGTATGTGTGTGTATGTATGTATGTATGTGTGTGTGTATGTATGTGTGTATGTATGTATGTATGTATGTATGTATGTTTTTTAAACCCATAAGAACTGTACTGCTGCTTATCTTGCCCAGGACGCTCTTGCAAAAAGACATTTTTTAACTCAGTGTACATTAACTGGTAAAATAAAGGCTAAATAAAAAATACATTTAAAAAAACATGAACTCTATCTGTATATGTAACTAAGTTAGCATGTCTTTAGTCTTTGCTAATGCCTGATTCAACTAACAATAATTAGAGCAATTTACTTACCAGTAATTTACCTTATATAACATTACCTTAGTAATTTACCTTATATTGTAATTTGGATTAATTTATTAACAATCTATATAGGCCTGGTTATACATGTGACCTGCTACAGACATAAAGACTTCTTTTTATACTGAAACAATACATTTTACTTTTTTAGAATGTGAGTAAATTTAAATGTATTATCCTTTCCTTTGAGGACATTTTTGGCAGGATACTTGTCATATTTGTTCATAGGAAAGGTACCTTGCTGTTCAACAACATCTTCTCCATCGGCCCTGCTATAATGATGGGTGTGAGTGAGGTGCTGGGATCTTTTGAGATTATTATCGTGGGTCGTTTCTTTGTGGGCATCTGTGCCGGTGGGTAGATCTGTACTCACCAATACATATCAAATTGTTTATGCAGTTGCAGAATTTTGTAAATGTATGGCTCTTTTATAGGCATTTCATCCAATGTGGTGCCAATGTATTTGGGAGAGCTGGCCCCAAGGAACCTCAGGGGAGCCATTGGGATTGTGCCTCAGCTTTTCATTACTATTGGCATTCTCACAGCCCAGGTGTTTGGTATCCGAAATATTCTTGGCAACGCAGAAGGTAAAGTAGACACACAAGTGATTAAGGTTTTTGTCTAGTAGAATAATAACTCAAATTTCACTAATGGATAAAAAGCCAAATGTAATGTAACTTAATAAATATTACCCAATATTATTCACCGAATATTTTCCATTAGAATATATAATATATGGTATGGTAGATATATATGTTGTTATATTCTTTACTACTTTTTAAGTCCTAAATATTGTGGATTATATATATGTGTTGATTATGTATACAGGAGTGTTCACAGGAGTGAACTTGTAGTGAACTTCTGTCCTCTCTGTAGGTTGGCCCATTCTTCTGGGTCTCACTGGAGTTCCTGCTCTCATCGAACTGCTTCTGTTGCCCTTCTGCCCTGAGAGTCCTCGCTACATGCTCATTCAGCGTGGTGATGACAATAATGGCAAAATTGGTATTGTTTTGCTAATAATTATTTCCGATATAAAGTAAGAAGCAAGTGTGACCTAATATGTTTGGGAAGATTTAGCAGGCAGTCCTTGAATATACGCTTGAATAGGGAGTTGTTGAAAGTATAAGTTGGCCAAGAATGAACTTCAACTGTATTTAATACAACAAATGTTTTTTTTTCATCAATATACAGTACACATAAAAGAGCCCATATTTAATCAGGGTTGCCAGGTTTCAAAGAAGCTTTCAAACCAGTTACAAACCCACAAAAAAGACCTGGAAGAAACCTTCCACTAATGCTTGTTAGTTTCCCATTTTTAAATTAGCTTGCAATGTCCAGGACAGGTCAAAGGCAAATTGGTGTTTTTACAAATGTTTAGAAAATATATATTTTTATGTCTCTATAAGCTAAATAATTTTTACGAACTTAAACAACCTTATTTATGATAGAGTGTGCTGTGTTGTGTTACAGCATTGCAACGTCTGAGAGGATGGAAGGATGTAGAAGAGGAAATGACAGAGATGCGACTTGAAGAGCAGTCAGAGAGAGCCGAGGGCCAGCTTACTGTGCTCAAGCTCTTCACCTTCCGCTCTCTGCGCTGGCAGCTGTTGTCCATCATCATCATAAACATGGGCCAGCAGTTATCAGGAGTGAATGCCGTAAGCCATATCACACTGACTGCAAACTGCTCAGAGCACCATATTTTTCATTTAGTGCATGCCAGTATGATTTTGTTGTAGCTGGATTAATATGTAACTTTACTAAGAATGAACCCCAAGTCTATTTGCAGATTTATTACTATGCGGACAGCATCTTTTCTTCAGCTGGAGTGAAAGTGGACCACGTTCAGTATGTGACTGTTGGAACAGGATCTGTAAATGTCCTCATGACCATTGGTGCAGTAAGTGTTACATCACACCATGAACAAGGTGCTTTACTGACTCATCATTCATGAGTGTGTTTTGCTGTTGCATAGGTGTTTATAGTGGAAGCCTCTGGCAGGAAGCTGCTGCTTCTGATTGGGTTTGGGATCTGCTGCCTAGCCTGTGTGATCCTTACTGTAGCTCTCAGTCTGCAGGTACAAACCACAACACTAATCTCCCAGAAGAGCACTTAAAATCATTTTCAATTTTCAAAAAGTGCCTGCAGGGCCCACCACTGTAATAAATATCATCAGTGGGGTTTGATAGATGTAATAAATAGAGCCCTGAATCTCTGGGATGGAGAACATGCTGTTGCAGCAGTTCTTTGTCTAGTCAGTGACAGAAGGCTGTTCATAAATGTGAAAAAGTTACAGTGCATTAATAGACTGCTGGACTATCCTAGGACACCATGCAGTGGATGCCCTATGTCAGCATTGCCTGTGTCATCATTTATGTTATTGGTCACGCCATAGGACCAAGTAAGTACACGTTTGATCTCATCTAACCGAGTGGTGCACAATTTATTTTGTCTAATGCATCCATTTGGATTATTAAGTGTCACTGCATGACAAACAATAAGTGGACACTTACATCCGTTCCTCTACTTTCTCAATGAACATGATTCCGAAAAAAGAAAAAGAAGCAAAAGGCTTCTGATGCTTATTTCTTCCTACAGGTCCAATTCCCACCGTAATTACCACTGAGATTTTCCGCCAGTCCTCGAGACCTGCAGCTTTTATGGTGGCAGGCTCTGTGCACTGGCTGTCAAACTTCACCATAGGCCTGGTCTTCCCCTTCTTAGAGGTCAGAGTTCAATTCAAAAACCAAACACACTAAAAATTGTAATATTTTTATTTTATCTAAGAAGTTCCCTAATTTTTCAAATCCTTTAATTTGAAACACACTTGTAATTGGTAGTTTGATGCTCCCAGACTGAATACACCCCTAGGACATGATCATTCAAAATAGCTAATGAGCAGGACTACATTCTTTAAGTTTTATTTATTTGCTTTCTACAGAAAAACCTGGGAGCCTTCAGCTTTATCGTTTTTGCTGGAATCTGCCTGGCCACACTTATCTACATTTGGGTGGTCATTCCAGAAACAAAGGGTGCCACCTTCTTGGAGATCAGCAAGCTGTTTGCTAAGAAAAACAAAGTGGAGATTTTGGTAGAGGATGAGGATTGCCAGGTGCAAGAGGCTGGAGTGACCGACCATGAAAAGGACATAATTACAGCATTCTAAATACAGGATGGCTTACTGAGTGTTGTTTTGTATATATCAGAACTTTAGTCTCGGTCTGGAACTCAGTATTCATTGGTTTGAAATTGCATTGTTATGTCACGTCTCCTTTCACTTAACTGCACTTAGAATGACTTGAATGCAGACTGTAGACTATAAAGGGCATCAGGTGTTGAATAATGTTGGCCTGCTGCCTAAAGAACATTCACCATACATCAGCTCAAAACATAATTGTATGTCTGACATTGCAATAGCTACAATAGCAGCATAATTATAGCAGAACAAATCCTGGCTCTGCTAGTGTTACATGTGTGCAGTGCACTTTTACAAGCCGTCTGTTTTGTAAACCTGAGATCAGACCAAGACCAAGTTCTAAAATATGCTGTAGAAACATTTGAATGAATCAGCAGGAAGTTTCATATTTTGTTGACAAGCCTTTTACTTAATTCTGAATTTTTACAATGTCCAGCAAATGTTTGGTGTAGTACACAGTTTAGATACTCCATGTAAAATCCTAAAAGGAATCTAACAATAACATGTAACTGTTTAAATGACCACTCAGAACACCTTTGAGAGTAAATGGACTATTTTTCATTAGATTCTCCAAAGAACTGTTGAGATTAGTATTCAGAGTTACTTAATATTTGTATGTATATGAAATGTCATTTTAAATCAGTTTTACATGTTAGAAAAAAAGAATATCTCATATGTTACTTTATTTTAAAAACATTTCCTATGAATAGTCAGAGAGAGGAAACATCAACAATGTGTTATTCAGGCCATTCAGAAGAGCTTAATAGGTTTGGATCAGGAGCACCTGTGTTCAGTCTCCAGCTGGACTCCTCCATACAGATTCATGCGAGTGACACCCCAATTCAGCACATTGCTTTTCCCTGACTTTCTTTCACATTTCATCTCCTCCTGGATCTCTTCAGGACCCAACACATAATCCCATATATTCACATCAGTCATGTAGCCCACAAATGCATCCGAATCAGAGATTCCCAAGAAGCCATCCTGGTCCTTTCCTAGGATGAGGTCACCACTGGGGGGAATGGTGTAGCCTGCTCGCAGGTACTGCTCCTCTCCAACGACACCATTCACCCAGAGCTCCGCCCCTCCTGTGTGTGAAGCCCAAGTCACGCAGTAATGTGCCCAGACATTGGGACGCATCTCATGGGGAAGGTTGACAAACTCATTCCCAATCCAGAGCCCCACCTCGTAGCCCATAGTGATCATGAGCTCATTATCATTTTTGGGGGTGGAGTAGGAAAGCACGGTTTGCACAGAACGTAAGTGCATACGTAAGTTCATGCACACTGTAAAGGAGTGCAGGTTCATTGGCTGAGCCAGTTTTATCAGAGCATAACTCTCTAGCTGGTTTGCAGAGAAGTAAAGCACTAGT
Source organism: Tachysurus fulvidraco (assembly GCF_022655615.1). Classification (NCBI taxonomy): domain Eukaryota; kingdom Metazoa; phylum Chordata; class Actinopteri; order Siluriformes; family Bagridae; genus Tachysurus; species Tachysurus fulvidraco. Next base: position 13,501,107 of record NC_062540.1, read on the forward strand.
GGGAATATCTGTGTTTCTTACGTGGAAAAATTAGGATAGTGTTAGTCTTTTATGGCACATTCAGTAATTGGGATTTAGGAAAAAATCAAATACTTGCTTACCTTTTCTGTTAGGCCTAATAGCACCATCTGAATAACAAACAAGTTAGGAGAATAATTTGCACAATAAATAGTTTTCCATATATAGTTGTCTAAAAGCAAGCCATTTCAAATTGATTAACACCTATAGTGTTGGCGAATCATACCTGAGTATATGTGCTTTCCAAGAGAGGTAATCATGCCTTCAATATTTAAAAGCTTTTCCTCAATCTCGTCTTGCCTACAAAATGCTGACAAGAGATAAAAATAAAACAGAATGCAACTGCACACAAAATTCTTTAAAAAATAATAAATTAAAAAAATTAAAATCGCTTTTTAATACAAAAGTGCTGTGTACATACTGCCTTTGGTCATGCGAGGGAGGAATGAGGACTCTACCACTCGGTCATTGAGAGGCTGTGCCATACGGTAGTCATTCCACAGGGTTTTATTTTCCAGGTCCATAAGAGTGCTTTCCAGCTTCCTGATCTGCAAGTCACAGACATTAATAAGAGATGAATTTGAGACTTGTGGAACGTTTGAAATGTATTCTAAACATGAAATACCTGGTTATGAGACAGGGTGATGGGGGTATCAAACACAGTCCACAGAATGCTCTCGTAGCATGGTGGAGTCGTGAGAGAGCCCTCGTATCTGAAGAAATTAGCGAAGTTCTCAGGCAGCATGGAACGGACATTTAGAGTCGAAATATACATGGACTGCCCTGAGAAAGGTTATAGGAGGGAAGTGTATGAGGACTGAGTGTTAATGCAAAAATATCTATGGTAACATTCAATAGCTACCTGCATATTTGACTTTTTCCAGGTTATTGATGAAATCGCTGTAGTATGTGTTCTCAAAGTGACCATCCTAGATACAAAGAAAGGCACACATTAAAAAGTTATTATTGCCAATCTGACAGTAGACCCTGATGAACGCATTTATCCATATGATTGTGCAAATCGATGGTTTCGTAAATCAATGCTAAAAGCATGGGTACAAATAGAAACTGTGAGCTAGAGAGACACTGCATAATGCAGCTGAGGAGAAAGCATGTAGCATCACTGTTACACAGCCATGCATTAACACTCACACTAAAACTAGAGAGGATGGCCTAAATACTGTATATTCTTCTGGGATTAAAAAAGAAGCCAGTGAGCCAACACGCAATGACTAGCACAATGGCCTCATTTAGTAGAGTGCCTGACCCTGCACTGCACTTACATTTTAGAATTTAAATTGCCTCAATATTTGTTCTTGTTTCAGCTACAAGTAAAGGAATTAGTAGGTTAAAGAACTGATAGTAACTGCAAAGAGACTAATTCAGTGAGTAACTAGGGTTCTGGCACAATCTAATTCTTTCCAGATTCCAGACATACACATTGCAGAGTATGTTCTATATATTTGTTTAATTCCTTGGGCCACTTAGCTGACAAGACAAACCATATAAATAAGACAATATGATATTCCTATGCAATATCCTTATGAATTAATCTGAAGACTTTAGGTTAAGCACCTTATTGTCTTCAATATAAATAATACTGACAACTGTATTTGTTGGTCTACAAATCAGTGCTTTGGAATTCCATATATGTATATGATATAAGAAACCTGTTTAAGTATAAAAACGTACCTCATCTGACTGTAATCATTTTTATAAATATGCATATAAAATAATTTAAGATGTTAAAAACAATGCAATTTATTCACAAATACTGTATGTTCTATTTCCACAAGATGGCAGTCTCATACCTACATGAATTTGTAAAATATATTTTTAGATCATTTGCAGATAGGTTAAGATATGGGTTCATTGTGTTATGATTTACCTCATAAAAGAAGGCCAACACTGCCAGACCATCAGGTTTATCCTTGGCCTCATCAAAGCTCGTGTACTTATCAGAGTTGTAGTGCACCACATGGAGCTGTGAAACACACCAGCCCACAGAGCTTAGTGCCAAGTCAGACTCATAAACATCATACACATGGCTCAACGTGTTAGTTAAGTTAAGAATTATACATGACAGCCATATTGGCTGGTATTTGTCCAAGACTTTAAATTAATGGAAGAATGTTAAATTAATAAATGTATAATCTATTTTGACTTCACACTCAAATTGCTGTACCTAAGGTGAACTTGTTGAGGAAAACAGTGATATTAAAACAAATAAACATCTTACTTCTGCCATATAACGGATGCCATCCAGCGTATGTTCAGAACCACTGGCTTCCAGGTCCCGTCCACCCCAATGTAAGTGCATTTGAACAGCTGTATATTGGTTTGGCAAGCCCTTTGTTATCACCATAGTCCGTGGAAGGTTAATTTGGACTAGTGAAACCAAAAAACAAGAAACCAAAAACTTAGAGATGGAAGCAAGCCAACTGAAGTGTGTAGTTGTAGGTGTATAATGACAAGCATTTTTACATCCATCCCCCACTTGTCCTGGCATGCATGGAGGAGGGATGGGAAACTTGCACCTTGTTCCATTCATGCGCAGTGATGAATAACAAACTTGGCAGGTAAGAAATGGCCTAACCTGATTTGTAAGTTAAGTTGTGCTGAATTAGATCTAGAGTTTCTTTAGATATGGGAATCATGTACATGTACTGATGTTAGTCAGCAGAATTTTCATTCCCAATACTTTGAACCTACTTAACATTTCAGAAGCATTTGTAACATGGATACAGTAATGTGGAGACATTTACCCGAGTGTCCGTTGTTGATCATGAGGAATTTGCCGTTCTTCATCTCGCCATATCCGGTCATCTCGAGCTGTAGCATGTGTGGGTTGAACCTCACGTTGCGCCGCTTGATGTCGATGGGAGACTGTTTGCGGCCACCGCACGCAGGATACTCATCTGGCCAGTGGATCTGATCCATAGAACCCTCTGCGAAATTTAATCACACATGATATATTCATGTTTCAGCTGGAAAATGAGTCTGTGTGTTTAAGTAAGGAGCGTTAAGGCTGAGAAACTGTGTCGTTGGTAGTTGCGCACTGATAGTTTCTACCAAATAAAGCTTGAATATGAGTCACAATATAATATTTTTTTGTGTTAGAAAATCTGTTGGCATAACGGTGATAAATAGCAACATCAAGCTATGGTGAAGACAAAAACATAACGCTGTGATGCAGAAACCTCAAATATCCACAAGTACAACTTTTCCCACCCACTCACAAAAAAGGGTACTAAACTGTACTGTACCTTCCCTTGTCTCTGAAATGGTACCTTTATTGTATTTTTAGTATATATCTTTTAAATCTTTACAAAAAAATCTATATTTTATCTGTAAAAATCTTAAATCTGTAACTTTAAATCTTTATAGTAAAAAGTCATTAGAGTCAAATTATGTATCTCCCAAAAAATAATAATTTAAAAGGGTACACTATATCCACATTTAAAAATAAAATACATAGAGATAGCACCTGAGTAAAAATAAATGGCACAGTTTTATTTCTAACCAAATAATGCAGTTTCTGCATTACATTTTACTGTAACATGTTTTCCCAAAGGGGTGACCAGCCCAGTATTACTCTAAATTCAGTTCCTCAGGGAATTAACCTCAAGATTAAAGTGCTTATACAAAGCCAGCACTATAATAATGCAACCGTAAATTTCCTTTTTAAATCTAAGTTTCAAAAGTACTTGCCTTTATATGTCCAGTGTACCCCAGCTCCAGCCAGTACAAAGCTTAGGGAAACAGCATGTATAATCACACTGAATAGCTCCATTGCACATCTGTGTGTGTATTGCACACTCAGACTGGAGCAGTTGTTAAAAGGGAATGGAGGCGGGATTTAACATGTTGGTGCCTTGAGGCCAAACCCTCTAAACATTAGTGTGAGTTTACATTCTGTAGGTCAAAGAATGTTGCTGTAAATGATGTGAGTGGGTGACAGATCCAAATTCTTCCACAAAGTTAGAAGCACACAGTTTTATAGGATATCTTGTTAAAGTGTAGCATTAAAATTTTCCCTTTTCTGGAACTAAAGGGCCCAGAACTGTTTCATAAATACAATGCTCCTGTAGACAAAGTGAGGTCCATTAAGAAACAGTTTGTCAGGAATGATGTGGAAAACTTATGTGTACCTGAATGGGCACAAATCCCCACTGCTATGTTCAAAATTTGTTTGAAAACCTTCCTAGAATTGTCATGTCAATGTCAACACAGTCAACTTTAATAGCAATATATGAGAGATGGCTGGCTGTTTAAAAACTTTTTTATATTAGCAGTGCCATTTTTTTTGCCAAAAAATGGGTGAGGCTTGGATAAATTGCTTACATATAAAATAAGGCACAGAATATACTGTACAATCGCACATATAAGCCATAGAGCATTATATAAAAATATATAATAAATACAACAATAATCCATTTAACAAAATACAATACACAAGTCAACGAAAGAGAAAAAAAACTGAGAGGCGTAAATAAAGCATCGCACTGTATTAAAGTAAGGTATAATGTGACCAAGTGACAAAAGGTGTAAAGTGAGGAGGTTACAAAGATGTCTCAGTTATCACATGATATATTTAACTGAAAGGAAAGGACCCATGAATAAACTATTATTTCTACTTTCCTCAAGGTTACGTCACTGACTGACTCATTGCATAAATATTAGTGAATAATTCAAAATACAAGTAATCCTATTTGTATCCTGCGTCTAAACACAACTTTTAATCCATCTATACGTGTCATTAGAGTATGTGGCAATACTTCCAGAAAGGTTCATGTTTATGTGAACATTTTTTCCATTTTCGATTAAGAATAATCAGGCATATGTTTATTAAGCTGCATTTTTGCATAGTCACATTAGTTCTCTAACTATTCACTAGTTAGCATGCAAAAAGCCTGAAGAAAAAAAATACTTAAAGCATATAAGCCTGAACTGCATTGTTGATGCCCATGATGTTTTATCAATGGATTTAAATCAATATGTTATGCTGTTTATAGACCCTAAATTTGTTGTTCTAAAGGATTTGACTAAAATTACAGACAAGAGCAGATTTGCATTTTGCATTATAAAGCGTAAGTCTGACATGCATTTAGAGAAAGTGTGTTTAGAGAGAACACACATAATTGATAATTATATTGATATATGTATGTGGATATAGATAGATAGATAGATAGATAGATAGATAGATAGATAGATAGATAGATAGATAGATAGATATACAGCTAATATATATATATATATATATATATATATATATATATATATATATATATATATATATATATATATATAATACAGTAAAACATTTAACTTTAACCTAACTAGAAAACTTGGCACCAAAGGATTTTCCTGATTTTAGAAAATAAATAAACAATGAGAGATTTTATTATTTTGTTATTAAAACAGGGCAAGGACACTATATTAAAAATGGTTGTAAAGCTACAGTGTCGGTTTAAAGTTTCTGATGTTTTCTTTAGAAATTCTTATATTTCTACATAAATATGACCCAAAACATCATTAGATTTTCACACAAGTCCTAAAAGTAAACACAGCAAACAAAATCAAGCAAATGAGCCAATAATATTGTACGTCATTTAATTATTGAGAAAAATGATTCAGCATTACGTAGCTGTAACTGTCAGTGTCTGTTGTAAGCCCTTGTGCAGCAATTACTGTAAGTAAAGTTTTCAGTACCTTTAGATCAATCATGCACAATGACTTAGTAGAATTTTATTCCATTCCTCAGTAGAGAAGAGCTTCAACATTCAGACTTTAGTGGGTGTCCTCATATGAAATGCTTGTTTCTGGTCCTTTCACAATTTCTCTTTGATTAAAGTCAAGATATCAACATGGCCGTTCTAAAACGTTATCTTTGTTCCTGTTTAATCATTCTTCAGTAGACAGACTTGGGTGCTTGTCATTGTTGTCTTGGTGTATGACACATTTTTTCTTGAGATTTAGTTCATAGATAGATGTCTTGTCGTTTTCATTTAGAGATCACTGGTATAATTCTGAATACACTCTTCTAGTAATGATGGCTCAGATGCAGCAATACAGTCCTAAAGCATGATACTACCGACACCATGTTTCACAGATGGTATAAGGTTCTTATGCTAGTATTCAGTATTTTCCTTTCTCCAAATATAACGCTTCTCATTGAAAAATCAAGTTTTATTTTGTTCTCATTCCTCCACAAACTATTTTTCACAATAGTACTGTGGCTTGTGCACATTATCTTTAGCAAACTTCATGGGAGTGACGTTCTTTTGGAAGAGTAATGGCTTTCTCCTTGCAACAAGGGTTTTCAGCGACACTTCATGTAGTGCTTTCTTGTTTCTTGTTTCATATTTCGTATTTCTGTGACATTTAGGATTACAAACCTTTTTCTCTTCTTCTTCCCTAGCATTTCAGTGACAGCCACTGAGGTTGTCAGTGTATTCAGGGAAATTCAAGTCAAGTCAAAAGAAATTGTTTTAACTCCAGATTAGTTGGTTGTCCTTGGTTGTTCTTTTGAGGACCTGTACCTTCCACCTTCCTCAGTATAATTCTGTATTATTCTGTATTCAGTTTTATTCACTATTAATCTGTATAATTCCTCAGTAAAACAACGTATCTTTCTGTGCAACAATATACCTTTACCTGTATAGTTATTTAAATCTTAGTTTTGTTTATATTTTTGTATATATTATTTTAGTGTACATAAGTCTTATTCTTCTTTCCTTTTATATAGAATTTTATTACTGTACTCTTATTTTGGTAACTTCTATATGAAGCTACGAACCCAATTTGCCCCTGAGGATCAATAAAGTATTTCTGATTGATTCTGATGTGAACAGCATATAATCTTACAGGAATTTAGTGTGCTGTTTATGTGCTATTGACTAGAACTAGCTAAAAGTCTTAATATGAACCATTGTAACTCCCTGGACATCTATAATATAAGCAAGGAATGAGAATTGTACATGTTTAACATGTTTAATATGTTCTTGGTCAGATGTAAAATAAACCAAAGGTTTAAGTGCTTTAAAGTTGTTTATCTACTTAGAATTAGGTTGTAAGTACAAAGGATTGGAACATATAATAGTATAATAATATGAGCAAAGCAAATAACAGGAACTGATTAAGTGTCCATTGTGAACTGAAACTAATTTAAATTAACTAAACCTAATTTTCTTGGTCACAAACAGACACACAATATAACATGCAGGGGAATGCTTTAGGCTGATACAGATATGTGTAAGGTTATGTGCAATTACAACATTGAGCTGAGAAAGTTGAAATAAAAATGCTAACATTAATTTTTATTAATACTGGATTATAAGGGTATAGTTACAGAAATGTAGTGGGTGTTGGTCTTGTGCAAACAAATCCAAATCCAAGATTTTTAGGGCCTGCAGAGTGTGCAGGAAGAACCTCTTCTTCATTCTCTCTGTGTTGGCCTTCAGGGAGAGGAATCGCTTCCCTGACCACAAAAGAGAAATGTCCATTTATCAGATGGGACTCCACACTGTTGAAATAAAGGGGGTGGTATTGTAGCTCCTCTCTCGCTTCATGATGAAGTCCACTATTAGTCCCTTTGTCTTACTGACGTTCAGGAAGAGGTTATTATCCTGGGACCAGTTCTTCAGACTTGTAATTTCTTTCAAATAGATGCACATCTCTAATGTTCATTAAACAAGGGTTTACCATCTAGGCCACCGATGCTAACCATGAATAATCACATGGATGAAAAGGAGCTTGAGTTCTTTGAGTTGTTTTCATCCATAAACCTACCATCTGCCCCAGAAACAATGAGAACTCTATAATAAAGTATTATTTAAGCATTCTAGAAAATTTTGCACTTTTTTGTATGTGTAATATATGTGAAAGGAGGAAGGTCATAGTTCAGGCTAGAACTCAGGAGAGCATGCCCTCTGCTGGTGGGAAGTGGTATAGTCCTGAACTGATGTTACATGTATATTTTAGGTCTATTACTTTTGTTTTATTATCTATTGTTAGCAACTTAAAAAAATATTTGATAAACGAAACGAAAATACATGCTAATTACAAAATGATGTGAACTGAGATGAAATGATTGCTTTAAAGAGTATTTTTGCAGATACTTTTGTTAGGGTTTGTACAATATAGTACAATATATTCATTTTAAAAATATATAGTTTGTTATATTATATAAAGATGAAATACTTCAATCAACATTACAGTGAACATAAGCAAGCTAGAAAGTGTTGGAAAGAAACCAATGCAATAGTGATGTTCTTCTTTTAGACACCAGATGTCGCTGTTGCAGTCTTTCTCTCCCAAGGTCAAACTCTGTCTCTCACAAACGCTGCGTCAGTGGCGGCCATAAGCAACGCTTAGGTTTGCACAGCATCACTAAAGCAAAGCACAGATCACTCTCACCAGTCTGTTATACAAAAGACAGCCTTCTAGGTGTAAAAACAAGACTGGAAAATAAACAATACTGACGCATTTCTATTCTATGTATATATAAGGAATGTATTCTGATAATGAATGAATCAGAAGCCTTTTATTTAACAATTTAAATAATATATTTGCTTAAAATCACTATATACCGCCCTTTTAGTTGGTCATGTCAAATGCACGTGGTGGTTACATTTAAGAAGGAAATGTGGTCGGAAGATTCGTCCTTGTTCTGGTGCCGGATGGAGTGACTAATGTTGAGTGACGCAGCCTGGGGATGTAGCTGATGCTCGGCACGTAGGCTGCTGGGTGACGCCTACATCAGGCACCTAATATGAAAAACTTATTTATTTAATAATTTACCCAAGGAAGCATGTTTTTTTTTCAAGTCTTTAGATGTAATTATTCTGTTAAACTGAGATGCAAACATGCTTTTATTTATATCAGTGTTTAGATGTAATTACTTTGTTAAACTGAGATGCAAACATGCTTTTATTTATATCAGTGTTTAGATGTAATTACTTTGTTAAATTGTGATGCAAACATGCTTTTTTTCAGTGTTTAGATGTAATTAATCTGTTAAGTTGAGATGCACTCATGCATTTTTGTTCCTTGAGTAAATCTAATGATGAAAGTTGTGATTTAGGGAAACGTGCGCTTGACCATGCACGAGCGTGCCGCGTGATGCCGACTTGGCCAATCACGTAGCTCTAAAAGACCGCACGCTCGGCTTCCTGTTTTTTTTTCACCAGGGTTTTCACTGCGCAACATTAAATCCGTCCGCCTTCTGCGCTTCTACTGCGGAGACTGAACTCACCGTCGTCCTTTGCACACAGCTAGGAAGGTGAGATCAATGTAAAAAAATGTCATTGTCTTCCAAATGCCGCTCTTGTTTTAAATTGCACAGACTGAATTGTGACATAAGAGGATGTCTGGGACGGAAGCGTGCGCGTGCGCTTTCCGATTTCATCAGCATATTAATATTACTTTCTTTTTGTAATTTTATTCGTGTAACGGAGTTTTAGATAGGCTTACTTATGGTCTGCATGATCGTATGGGTTATTTTAGGGATGAGGAGTGTTCAGCTGCTCTTGTCATGAAGTTGGCTGAATCTGCTTGTTTTACTGATTCCAAGGGCGCAGTTTTTGCCCTTGAAACCGAAACCGGTTGTTAATGTTGATAGTTTGAACTGTGGCAACGAATAAAAAGCATGCATATAACGACCTAAACTTTCCAATCCTCAGTGTTCTATGACCAAACCCTATGTAATAGAAAATAGTGCACGAGCTTTAGCCTTCTGATGACGTCACAATCAGACCCAGTGTTTAAGTTGGATTAATAATTACATGGTATTGATTTCTGTGCTGATTTTCTGTCCTTCACCTGTTGAGTTCTGGCTGTGGGCCTCCAGTTCAATGTCACGTCTTTGCCTGTGTTTGTGCAGTTAATGATGTAAAAGATGAGCTGCTCTGTGCAGGGATCAGGATCATGTGCTGCTGTCTGTCTTGTGGCTGAGATGCAGCCTGCTGTTTTGTGGCCAATGGCAGGTTTTCATTGACATTTAAGGCCAGAAGATTTTCCATTGGTCCGTCTAAAGCTCGTGTAGTAGTCGTGAATGTGTTTGACACTTAAGTGGTTTATATTTGTACAAATGTTAGCAGGGCCTTCGTTACTTCAGCTGTTTTCATCCTGTAGTGTACAGTTGTATGTGCTGCTTTAGCATGATTTTGTCTGTGCTTTTGTTCTGAAGTCGGTATGACTCGTACTAAAGGTGGAACGTTAGTAATCCTGTTGCTGGTGATGCATGCTTTAGAGGATCTAATAAAGATGTTGCTTTACAGCTCCAGGTTCATTTTGATTCTGAGTTTCTGTCTGTTTTCTCCATAGCAACGTGAATTTGTTTTTTTAAAAGGTTTAATTGTTTCTTCCCATCACCCAAAATGTAGCAGAAGGTTGATTGCCCCAAGGTGCGAGCGAGCATGTGCCCTCTGATGGACTCCATTTGCTCCTGAGATAGACTGTAGGTTTGCCTTGGTTTTGACCGGGATTAAACAGTTTACTGGAAGTGAGTGAGAGAGATAGATCTCTGATTTTACATAAAGGCTTGGACATCTTCCTGGAATGGTAGTGGTTAGGATCTGCAAATATCTGAATAAACTCATAAAAAGTACCTTTATTCATTTAGTCTTTGTGAGTGACTAGTTTTTTACTTACTAGAATGAATCACCCATTTGATGCGCTGTGCCAGAGTACTTTTTACTAATCATCTTCCAGAGTTGTCTTGCATGTGAAAAGTAAATCAGTGTGTATTACACGTTGCATTTTTTCTTGAATATAAGGTCTTTTTGTACTTTCTCCCCATAGATCCTGTAACATGTCTATCCTGAAGATTCATGCTCGTGAGATTTTCGACTCACGTGGAAACCCCACAGTTGAGGTTGATCTCTACACTAAGAAAGGTAACGATTTCCGTCACTGTGTCGGTTCCCAGTAACACGGTCATAGCAACCCACGTTACTATTTTGTAGTGTATAACCCTTTGCACCACATGGCTTTTTCCAGTATACACTCATTATTCATTCAGAGCATTCCCTCAGACACAGCCTAGTCAATTGCAGCAGCCACATCGTTTCAAAGGGGCTGTGAACGATGGCAAGTCAGGATTTACAAGGCAGATAAAGGCAGTGGAGTTTCCGAATGAATGAGCAGTTCAGTTGCTTTCTCCATGATCAGTCTTCCGTGTACTATACAGTAGGCTGCAAGAGCAGATCAGGTGGTAGATGAATAAAAATAGTCATTGTAATGGTATACAGCATGGATTGCGTTGCATTTCAATGTGAAATGGAATTGAATCATGTCACTGTGGATGAAGGCATCTGCTGAGTGACTAAATGGTAATAAATACCCTGTAGCTGTGTGTAGTTATATTACTTACTGTACTATCTGTGTTAGTGTGTGTTAGTGAGTACATTTTGCAATACTAATACTTTAGACCTTGAACCACAATTCAGTTGAAACGTTCCAGTCTTTTAAGCTCATGGTTCACCTAACAATGTAGTGGTTTAGCTCCTAACATAAGACCTGACTGTTAATGAAGCTCATTGAATAATTATTTGAAGTTTGGGCCTCCAAGCTAGGAAGAGGCTAAGTTAGCCTTCCAGAATGTACTGAGCTATGGGACAGCCCCTCTCCGAGCAATTTGAGTGCCGCTTTAGTCATCTTTTATACTCTGAGCTATTTTTGGAGAGCTGCTGTAGTATGTACTGTGGCCTCACTCTAACCCAGGTTTTCCCTCAAGAGTTTAGAGAAGTCTAACTAACTTTTTTAAAACATTTTTACAGTAATCAACACCTGTTCATACAAAAGGCTTGATTTTTAAAAACAAGCCTTTTCTTTAAAACACATTTCTATTATCTGTGGTTGCATTCTGGTGAAGTGAGTCACCTTAACTGGCTGGATGGTGGGCTGTCTGTTATGACAGTACCTGAAATGATGTCTATTACCCTGAATAATTTGTTTCTTCCTCCATAGGTCTCTTCAGAGCTGCAGTGCCCAGCGGTGCTTCTACTGGAATCTATGAGGCCCTTGAGCTTCGTGACAATGACAAGACTCGCTATCTGGGCAAAGGTAAGGTTACAGAGGTTATTGCAAAAATGACAAGTTACATGATACTGTTGATAAAGCCTCTTTATGTTAAGATTTGCCTAGGTGGTTAGACTTGATCAACAAGAACTGATGTGTTTTGTGTTGGAAAAAAGTGACCTTGATGCCAGTTGGTTTAGCAAAGCTGATGTGCTGTAATAATATATTGCTTAGACAAAAGAGAATCAAGGACATGGTTAATCAAAGCTTATAATTTTCAGTGCAATTATTTTTTTTTTCAGAAACTATCTGAATTTCCCACTGGCATAAATAAAGTATCTATCTATTTTGTTTAATTTTTGCCATATTAATGAATCACTTTTGGCACTGTGCTTCAGTTTACAGTTTGTAAATAAGGCTGTTTTGCCTCATCCATGTATCCATCATTTCTTTACTGTGATTCTGTTCTCTGCCTCCTCCTTTCTCTCGCCTGTTTTGACACTTTCCTTTTCCTCTATCAGGGGTGAAAAGAGCTGTAAAATATGTAAATGAGTTCTTGGCCCCAGCTTTGTGTAACCAGGTAAATGAATGTGTGCAGTAACTGAAGTAAGGGTCACTTCAGCTGTGTGTACCTGAGCATGAGGCATTTTGTCTTTTGAGGTTTGTTTTTCAAACTAACAGATGATCACAGAAGTCCTGAGAAACATTTGAAACTCCTCGATGTGTGTTAGAGCTCCCTCGCCTGGATGCTAATAAACGTTAGGAGCCATTTTGGGTTCTGTGATCTAATGTCTAACCAAGCCAACTCTGCATGTTCCCCTAATCTCGGGTCAGTGATGGTCTGCTTGTTCCTTGCAGGTGTCTCAAAAGCTGTTGAGCATATCAATAAAACAATTGCACCTGCCCTGGTTAGCCAGGTAGGAATATTTTTATTTGACTAACGCAACAATGTGTGTTAATGTAGATTTTAGGTTTTTGACATTGTAAAGATTATTTATTAAAGTAATTCAGCCTTGATTTAGTGACGTATAGACAATAGTTTTATGAGATGACTATTAATCAGGACAATGATGTTTATATCATTCTCTCCAGAGCTATAGGCACCCTTCATGTAATGTGAAGCATTGAGCTCAAACTTTTATTTATTTATTTTTTAAAACCGCTTCCCTGGCAAACAACAACTGCACTGAGTTTCTTTTTTCTTTCTTTCTTTCTTTCTTTTTTTTTAAATGACTAACAAGGTGGAGAAACTTGATCCACTCCTCCATCTGCCATCCTTTAAATTGTTAGTTCTGTGCAACCTTGTAATTAACCATTAAAACAGTGCATGATTAAAGGCAACAAAGGTTCCTGGGGACTGACAGCCAAAAAATACTTTTTTTTTTCTTTTCATTTAAAAACTTGTCTTTTATTTTATCCTTATTTAATTTAATTTTATTTTTTTTATATTTGTCAATTTTGAATTTCATGAAGGGTGCAAATAATACTGGAAGGCATGGTATGTCTATTTACAAACACTGTATGCTGTGAACCTGTTTAACACTGCACTGGCTTTGTGTTGACTGCATGATGGTTATAACCCTGCCTCATGGTTTAACGCTTGCTGCCAGGTTTCCTCTTACGACTTCCCTTTTTGTTATCGAACAGGACGTGTCCGTCATTGAGCAGGAGAAGATTGACAAGCTGATGCTTGATATGGATGGCACAGAGAATAAATGTAAGCTAACCTCTTAAACGTATGTATAAACACAGCTAAAGTATGTGTAGATATGCAGCTGGAAAAAAAAGTGCATGTATGCATATGATTTTTGTTCACTAGTTTAACACTAACTTGCTTTTTTAATGTTACTTCTCAGCTAAATTTGGTGCTAATGCCATCCTGGGTGTGTCCCTGGCTGTGTGCAAGGCTGGTGCTGCGGAGAAGGGCGTCCCACTCTACCGCCACATTGCCGACCTTGCTGGAAACCCAGAGGTCATCCTCCCAGTGCCTGTAAGCATAGAACGTGTTCGTTGTCATGCCAGAGTGTAATCTGGCCCTTTCTCTTTGGGATAGCTTGCTGAAATCTGTCATACTTATAGTAAACCTATTCATATATTGCAAGGCCTTCAACGTTATCAATGGGGGTTCTCATGCTGGAAACAAACTGGCCATGCAAGAGTTCATGATCCTCCCAGTCGGAGCAAGCAACTTCAAGGAGGCCATGCGCATCGGTGCTGAGGTCTACCACAACCTGAAGAACGTGATCAAGGAGAAATACGGCAAAGACGCCACCAACGTGGGAGACGAAGGTGGCTTTGCCCCCAACATTCTGGAGAACAAAGAAGGTGAGAGAAGAAATGGTGTCGGTTGGAGTTTGCGTGTTTCCTTCTGCAATAAGTCTATTACATTGTTTTTTTTTTTTTATTTGTGTGCAATCCATGATTATGAAATCTCCAGCGCTGGTTCTATCGCTCTGAAATATATTCCATGCTCGTACGAGTAATGCATCTCCTTCGTTTGCTTCTGTTTTTTTTTTCTTTTTCAGACATGCCATTACATGCTACTGTAGACTTCATGTCCTACCTTTTGCTGTACTTTTTTGGAAAAGTAAAAAGGTTTTCCTGCTTTCGCTTTATAGGCGTTAAGTAACAAAATCCAAAGCCTGAAGCACATTTTTGAAATTTCATTTTATTATTTAATTTCAGCTTGTCAAAGCCAGACCACAAGCTTCCACCAAATGAATATAAGACCATTGCTAAAATCAGAATGTTTGAAACGTCTACCTTATTGTCCCACTTAAGACAAGACTGCAAATACCATATTATTGTGCATATGCAGTTTTCAAACTTTTTTTTCTTTTGGCTTTAGTAATTAAATCTCATTTAATTTATTATATGAATCTACCTTTAAAGCGTGAGACATTCACAGCATAGACCTAGCTTAAACCTAGGCCCTAATTTTAGTACTTTAGTGCTGTAACTGGAAATTCCTTCCTGAAGCAGAAGCACATGGTTTCCTATTTCATACCAGGCATCTGCAGTGACAGTTAGGCACCTACAGTGAGACCTGCCATGCTGTGCTAAATGTCTCTCAGCTGTTGAACCCTGCTCTCTCCTACCTCCAAGGCAAAAGCGGAAGTTTATTATTAGAGTTTTGAGAATTCGAGAATCTGCAGCATTGTTTCATTGTTGATGTATAAGAAATGGGTGTCTTTTCAGAAGATTGGTTATAAACCGTTTCTTCATGTAAACGTTGCAAAAGAGCTCAAAAGCAGAAGAATAATGCAACCATGATGAGTGTTTATTGCATCAGCCGTTTATAAGGTGTTTTATTTTATTTCTGTATTTCTCCCCCAGCTCTTGAGCTGCTGAAGACTGCCATCAGCAAGGCTGGCTACACTGACAAGGTTGTGATTGGTATGGATGTTGCAGCCTCTGAATTTTACAAAGATGGCAAATATGACCTGGACTTCAAGTCACCTGATGACCCCAAGCGTTACATCAGCCACGACAAGCTGGCTGACCTCTACAAGAGCTTTGTGAAGGATTATCCTGGTCAGTTTCATCAGCTATGGGATTTTACCTCACTTTAAGCCTTTAGCTAAAGGTTTTTTTTTATATATTTCCATATAGAGCTTCCATAAGTACTGCAAACATGGTAGCTGTTTTATCCTTTGCTATAGATGCTATAAACCTTAAGCTTTCTATGCAATATATACGGTGCAAACATATTAAGGTTTATAATGTCAGTGTAGTTAAATATCTTTGACTTCACCAAATTGATGTGCCAGTTATAGTAGTGGGAGAAGATCCCAATGTATTTAACGGGTTCTTTTTAATGGGATAAACCCTGAAGCCATCAACTGAGCCATGATAATGTGCTCTGTGATGTATGTGCCTCTGAGCACACAACCCTTTCACTGCGGTTTTGAGGCTCACGGGGGCTCTGTACAATATATATTTAACGGAAGACTGCATTTTTAATCCATGCCAAATATAAAAGCTAATGCAAGCTTATTTATTAAATATTTTTGTGTGCTGTGCAATTTAAGCCTGCAATTTTTTTATTTTTTTATTGCTATTTCAATAGCCCCTTTTTCATTTGTATCTATTTTCAGACCATGCAGTTGTGTGTGGGAGTGGGAAAGTTCTTATTTTCTTCTTTTGCCCACTCAGTTGTCTCCATTGAGGATCCTTTTGACCAGGATGACTGGGAAGCCTGGTCCAAGTTCACAGGCAGCACCAGCATCCAGGTTGTGGGTGACGATCTGACTGTGACCAACCCCAAACGAATTGCTAAGGCAGTATCAGAAAAGGCCTGCAATTGCCTGCTACTGAAGGTCAACCAGATTGGCTCTGTCACAGAGTCCCTCCAGGCGTGAGTGACCACACTCTTTAATTGATTGGCTTTCTGTATTAAGCTTTTCATCAGCTAGCATGTAACATATTGCACATACTGGAAAGTTTGATTACTGAAACTTGTATTTATATCTTTGCTGCCATTGTGTAGCTGCAAGCTGGCTCAGTCCAGTGGCTGGGGTGTGATGGTGAGCCACCGCTCTGGAGAGACAGAGGACACCTTTATTGCTGATCTGGTGGTTGGCCTCTGCACTGGCCAGGTGAGTGTAACTACAATAAATATTTCATGTATTTAATTAATGAACAGAAAGAGTAATGTGTTTGTCTTACTTTAGATCAAGACTGGCGCCCCCTGCAGGTCTGAGCGTCTGGCAAAGTATAATCAGCTGCTCAGGTATGATTACAGAGCTGGAGGATACAACATCTGCTTCATGTTTAACAAATACTCCAGGGGTTTTTTTGTTTGTTTGTTTTTTGTTTTTGTTTTTTTATTTTACATACATGTGGTCACCACACAGTATTGACATGTTGCTGAGAGACTACTGAAGAGAACAAAAAACCTATTTATTCCAAAGCTTTAGGGCGCAGTTATTGAACTATATAAAACATTAAAAATCCATGAGGATCCAGGTATCCATCAAATCTCTTGGGATGATTTGGTCATTTAAAATCACATGAGCTGTTATCTTCAGCTTCACATAAATATTTCACTGCCCCAGCAGCTGCAATTAAGCCTTTTATATGAGAGTTTACAGTAAACAGATTTTTCTATAAATTTCTCAGTCACAGAAATAAAAATTAAATATCTAAAGATGGTCCGATCAAATGCTAAGTTGGATTTATATATATATATATTAATATGGCAGTTAAAGATATCAAAGACAATTTTCATAAGATGGTGTGAAAGGGTTTGTTTATAGATTAGCCATAATTGAGTGTTGAATTTTTCTCTGTTCAGGATTGAAGAGGAACTTGGAGACAAGGCCCGCTTTGCTGGCCAGAACTTCAGGAAGCCCATCTGAAGAGCAGGCCTTTCTCAGGCCACTGTTTACCATACTCATGCTCCCACACATTAAGCCACACTGTATCACTCTCTAGAGCCGAAGGATCCTGGAAAGGCATTGAAATGTAAGGTCCAAGTCTGTAGGTTAAGACATAAATATGTTTCTGTGCCAATGAAACACTCATCTTTCTATGCTTTGGCACTCAAATAATAGCACTGGTCCTTTAATTATAGTATGTGTATTGTGTGAGATGTTTCCTTGCTTTTTGTGTGTTGTACTGAGTCTGGGCATCTATTAATTTAGAGTTAATTTGTTCAGTCTTCTGCACTGTGTGTAGTAACATACGCTCGTTGTGTTGCTGTTGAAAAGCTGTAGCGCTCCTGTAAAGTGTGGCAAAACAACAAATAAACTTGTGTGGAAGTGGCATTGAATCATTGTGTTGATTTTTACGTTTTATTACATGGATGCATAAAACTCTTTTCATCGATTATCCATTGCTGGTTAAAAACATGTGGGGCTGTGTGGATTGTTGAACAGTAACATGAGTAGAGTGGAAAAGAAATAATATCTCCTTGGTCTGGTAATATGAGAGGTTGTTCTGCCCAAAACGGTGACGCATGAACAAGTAACAAAAGCCATGGTGTCTCATCCTTATTACTACTTTATACTCATGCGTAGGGTTTTAGGGTTTGGTATTTTCATTTTGATTTGTAAAATGCAATGAACAAAAGTAGTTTAAACAGTGTTTAACTAGGACCAGTGTTTTTTAAAACTCTAGCTCAAAATACTGTACAGGGATTGCAGGTGTGTGCTGACCTCTGCTGTTATTCTAGAGTAATGCTAGAGTATTCTGAAGCATGCATCATCCTGGGCTGTGTATCTGTAGGTACACTCCTTATATTTAGCTTTTTAAGTCAAAGCACTCCCTACCAGCCTGACCCTGTACATATAAGTTGTAATATCAAATTGTATTTGTTCTTATGGTCAACGAACATTCGATATAAATTACACAAATAATTTTTGTTCTTCTGAAGAGAATGGGCTCCCCCTGCTGGCATCTTCAATCCTAGCTCTATCTAAACTAGTATTTTCTTTTAATCCTTCAGGGTTGCCTAAAATTTAATACAAAATGTGTCTAAGCAAAATAAAACTATCTAGCTAAAAATCTACCCTAGTAAAGATTATTTAAATGTATTTGAGTATGACATTTTTATATTTTTAATATTAAGTCCAAAGTCCAAAATGTGATTTTTTAACATGAATAATCACCCAGGTAGGAAACTGAAATCCATCTAACTTTAGACATTTGGGGAAACCTTGGGCGAATTGGGCTAGCAGCCATTCAACCACCCTTAAATCCACATTCCCAGCACAGATCCAGTTTTTTTTTCTAAAAAGTGCTCCATTTGACCAAGTTAGTTCAACTAGTGCTTTGTTATTAAATGTGCTCATTTTCCAACACTTGCCCAAAACTGTTTAGGAAGGACCAACCTCTATCCAGTTTCTTTAAGGCTTATCCTACAAAGGATATGTGGGGAACCTACAGCCTGTCAAAGGTGACACAGGACAGGGTGTTATAGCCCATCACAGGATATAATCACATACCCTGCAGGTGCAAGGCAAATCTGTTAATCGCTGTGCCCCTAAAGGGCAACATAATATAGCTACCTGTACAGAATTTAAAATTTACTAGAATTTGATATGCTGTTTAGATAATTATGTAGCTACTGGAACTGATGTTATTCTACCCTAGCATTAGCAAAGAAAGCAGGCTAACTGAGTTAAACAGAGCCAGTTGAAGTTAGCAAAATTCCGAAACTTACCTTAGCATGCTTTTTTAGATGAATTCATGCCCTGATTTTATATGACGTACTCCAAGCTTTAAACAAAGTCACAGCATGAGATATGAACACAATCTCTGCTTGTTTTAGCAACATTATTGAAATTGATTGAATGCTAAAGTGAAGTGCAAATAAAACATTTGGGAGCCCATGTCACTGACGTGTAGAGTACAGTGATGGACTGGATGAGAGGAGAAGAAGGGACCTTCAAGATTTGTAACTAGCAGTTTAATGGTTAAGTGTTTTTATGTAATTAATAAGAGTTCAAATATTCAATTTCACACTTAAGTAAATAAATTCTCGAGCAATAATGCTTGTTTGTATTATGCAAATGAGTTCTAATGACTAAAAAGCTGCTTTGATCAATTCTGTATTGAAAAAAGCATTATGAATATGTCATTATTTGGTTTAATAAATAATCCAATTTGAATCTATGAAAGAGTTTAGATCATACTGATCAAGTCAATAGACCAACACATAACAGCATCCATTCAGTAAGGGAAATGTTTTAGCTTAAACTGGAATAGTATAAGCTGCAATCATTTTGAAATTTGGGTATCCCAATAAAATTTATATTTTTGAAGCCCCATAGAGAGAATATCTGGAAGTGTCTTCCTGTAACAATGTGTATCATCAGCTTTACATTCTTAGATTTGTGCCTTAGGATTCAAATCTAGATTGTGCCTTTGCCAAACATTGACTTTGTGTTGTGTATTTTTTGTTGTATTAGTTGTACATTTAGATTAATTATCTTGGTAAAAAAAAACTATCTAGGCCAAATAATACAGTCCCACCGCATTGATAATTCACAGCTTTATTTTACAGTGGTGTCAGGTGCTTCAGCTTGTATACAGTCCTCATTTTTATCAAATATGGCGGTTGTGTTCAGGGCCAAATTGTGCTTGATATTTCAGATCTCATCTGACCACAACATTAAATTCCAGTTGTAGCTCCAATGATTTTAAGTGCTGCTCTCAGAAGGTATTTTGTTTGTGCGCTTCTAAACAGCTTGTTCTTATGGACATGGCATTTTATTTTTTATTTTTTGGTTAAATTTAATTAGGTAAACTGTGTAAATCTTTCATCCTCTTTACTGTGTAATACTCATGTGCTCATGAGACTCATGAGACAGGTTATTGATTGTTCCACATGGAAATAATATTTTTTAACTGCTTAACTTGTTTGTTTGCTTTTGTGTTGAAAGCTCTTTGGTATTATCCCTGATAATGGAGGATAGCGGGATTTTTTTTCGGGGTCACCGTGCCTACCCCGGGAACATGGATCATGAATATGGAATACACCATAGATGGGAGACCAGCCCTTTGCACCACACACACACACATGCATAGCTAATAAATCTACTAACATGTTTTAGTAGATAGGAAGAAACCTACATAAACTTGAGATAGGAAGAAACCTACATAAACTCGGGAAAATTAATAATCATTCCTATTAATTATCATTCCTCCCTGATAATAATGACATGACATGTAGAAGGCATTTATCTCCCACTGACTCCTGCCGCTTCCATTTATGAAATGTTTTTCATAGCAGTAGGTTGTTTTAGTACAGTCTATTAATAACTAGTGCTTGTTATACTAATGCACATAAGCAGATCCACATTCGCATTACTGTATAGATTATGTTGTGACACTCCTAGATATGCTAGTGCCATAATAGCTAAAAGATTTTATTTAAATACAAGCTTGCAATGTGGTCTAATAAACCGCCATTGCTCTATGGAAAACAGACGCTTCACACACATCACCCCATTCATTGTATCGTATGGTCACCCAATAGAGGTACTGAAAAAACTGCAAGAATAATACCTTTAATGTAAATTATACTCTGATGCACAATATGTAAAGGATTACTGATATCAAGGTTTCAGATGAGCTGCCAAGGTAGCTCGGCAGTGGGAATGAGATTCAGGCCATCTGTTTGGTGCTGGCAAGAATGATGGGGGTATTATGTGTGCAGAGGGTCCATTAAGCATGCATTTTCTAAGTTACAATGGAAAAAGGGTGGCGTGCTTTGCTCCTTTTGGAGCCGCTGAGCCTGTCTCTTAACTGCACTTGTAGGCATTATTGTCTCTGTGATTACAGGCACTCTGGTGAATTGGCTGTGACTCACCTCTTGCCTCCTCCCTCTCCAATCACCGGCAGCTTACCCCATCTCTTTCTGACTACACTCACTCTTGAATTTCCTCCTTTTCTTCTATTTGCATTGTTCATTTAGTCTGTCATGCTGCACTGATAAAACAAACCATCCGTTTCTAAGCACAATATCTCACATCGTACTGGAAAAGGAAAAACACTCAGTTATGATCATTTCAGTGGAGCGGTTGAGGTGCAGTCTGTAAAACTACCACTCATGGGATGATAGCACAGAATAACCATTTACCAGTCTTTGTGGTCTACGCTTACATATGCAAATCATTAAAGAAAAAACTCCTTGTATTAACCTTTATAACGCTTTACTGGCACCCCATAAAAATCTGATCTGCATATCAAAACCAAGCAGTGTCAGGTTCAATCATTCTGGATGTATTTTTTCATCTTTGTTTCTTTCTTCTTCTCCTTTCTCTGCTTTTTTCCTATCTATGGTTCTCTGTAATTACTTATCTCTCAATCATCTCTCAACCCTGCTCAGTAATAACAGACAGTTATGCCGAACACAGGCATTTTCATCCTCATAGCTTTATTTCATCACCGGCCTACATGCTTTTCTATCAATTGCAATGCTACAGAATAGCACTGAAAATTGAAAAAGGTCATGATTTTCATGGCGCAGTGCCAGTTTTTGCTTCAGCCAAAAGATCTGTAATAGGCAGCTATTCATTCTGTGTGTATGCGTGTGTAATGACAACACAGATTGAATTACTCTGGGGCAAAAATGACAAAGGAAGAAAAAAGCGATCACTAGTGTACAGTATTGTGTTAGGGAACACACAGGGGGTTAAGTGCAGCATGCAGAGCTCAGTGGTAATGGCTCAGCCTGATCATTCACTTGTGAATGAATCCTCTGGGAGCAGAACTGTTTCTTAGACAGGGGAAGAGAAACACACTGCTCAGAAAGTCACACTGTAAACCAATCATTCCCTCCTGCAGAGGGCTGTACACTGAATACACTACACTCACAGCCACATTCAAACCCTACACCCTAAAAGCTTTTATTAAAGATAATGGTGTGAGTTTGTGGCCAGGGCTCATGGTGCATGAGTGTTGTTTTCACAGGATCACCTTCCCCACTCACACACAGTACGACAAGAGAGCAATGTCACACAGTCAAAACTGACACTGAATGTGTCAGTCCATTAAGAAGATTTTATAGCTTTATTTTGCTTTTATATAGTATTTTGAGCCAACCAGTTAGAACATTTTGTTCTGGATTTGTAATGCTCTAGAGGACTCACTAATCTATTTGAGCAAGCTGTCTTCATTTCATATAAACATATTCATGCTGGTGGCTGAAGTGGTTACATGATGAGAGCTATTCACATCCATAAAGATGTGTGTCAGGAGGTGAGTTATAATAAACATGTTATAATAAATATACTACTACTATATCTGGAACTTCATTAAACAGTGCAATATGGATAATGATAATAAAGTTGAATTTAAAGTTAAATTGAGTCTATTAGCAAAATTTTAATGCCATGACTCAATGGCTCAAACACAATATGGAGCGTCATCTGCAGTTTATATAGTTTGTATGAGACTTTGTGGATGATAAAATATATATTTTTTTTGCATTATGTTTACTTCCCGTCCCTTTTGCCATACTTGCAATATCCCAAGAATGAGAGGTTGAAATTTAGTAGGATTTATATTGAATGATCATTGTAACTATTAGGTGTACTGACTAGATTTGGGATTGATCCACAGAGGGTCAAGGTCACAGCAAGGTCAAATGTATAATTTCTTTCTAATTTTTCCTTTAACGGGTTTCCTCCCGAATCTATTTTAAGGGTGGACAAAAAAAAAGCAAAATATTAATGCTTGTCCTTTAAAACAAGTTATACCAGCTTCTGTGACTGAATTCTGATATATAACAGTCGGATATTATTATGTAAATGTATTCAGTCCATTACAAGGCACCTTGCACCTTCCACACACATTCACACTCTCACTCACACCTAGAAGCAATTTACCAGCATGTTTTTGGGATGCAAGAGAAATGGTTTGGTCACCTGTCAACATGAAAAAGAAGAAGAAGAAGTATTTATTTGTCAAATAACAGCACAGTGCAATTCCTTTCTTGGTATATTCAAGCTCATTAGATAGAAAGTTGGGGTCAAAGCACAAGGTCATCTGCTATACTTCACCCCAGGAGCAGAGAAGGTTCCTTCATCTTGGGTCCAGGGATTGCAAGTCAGCACATTTGTAGCTTGAATATATTTATTTAGGACATTTTTTTAAACATGACTTTTTATAGGGTCCCCATTTCTGTCATTCTGCTATACACTGATTTTTGAATTCCTGTGTTTGTAAAACTGTGGGATGGATAACAAAAGTTAAGTTATGATTCGGTTCATATTCATATCATGGACAAAATTCGAGTTTAAATGAGGGATTAAAACGAAAGCAAACACACTGATGCTAAAAGTTCACTCCACAACAAAACACACGCTTAACCTACTATACACACGCGCACACTAAATCACACGCACACACGCGCCCACGCACGCGTTTTTAAATCACAAAAACCTCAAGCTCATTGGCTGCTCTTGCTTTCACAGCAGTACAACGATCCAATCCGGTTTTAGGACACTGGGAAGTAGGCGGGGATCGTCCTGTTTCTCTGGCTGGAAGGGAGGAGCTTTTTCATGCAGGGCTTTTCTTTCTTACAGAAGAAGGACAGAGATCCCAATCCCATCCCTCTCAATAACACGCACACCTTACAAAGATTTCCTCCCGAATGATTAAAGTCGCTCCCTGACGTTAGTGAATCACTCATTCGCTCCATTTCCACCCATAGAGCAGCTTTAGCCTGCTAGCTATAGCTTCACAGCTTTATAGCTTTAGCTATAGCTACCTGCTGCCGCTTTGTGTTTGTTGCTCGCAGTCCCATCTCAAACAAATCTCTGATGTTGTAGAGCAAGACCCAAGGTAAGTTTATAACATTTAAGACTTCCAGCCTCGACACATCCGACAGCGTCTCTTTTTTTATCGTCCGGTCTGTCGATATTCGGTCGCTGCTACAATTAGCCTCGGTGTTAATCAGAGGCTATTAGCTAGCAGTGTTAAGGGGGGTGCTGATTAGCCTCCATAGTGCTGAGAGGTGGGTTTGCTAGCTAAACAGCAGCGAGGCTCTTAGCACCACTCAGGGATGCTTGTTATCAGGATTTTTTTTTTTACTCTGTCTGTGCTGGAAAAAAAAAGGCATCAAGTTTGAACTTGGAAAGCTTTTGTCTTCTGGACACTTTGTGTTCTGCATATTGAACTTGTTGAGGCTGCTGGACTCGTGCTTTTGTTTATTTTTGATTATTTGTTGTTGTTGTTGTTGCTGCTGCTGCTGTGTGCTGTGGCTTCAGCTGGGTTCTGTCTCAACCATCTGCTCTTCCACTCATCTTTCTCCAGCAGCTGGGCTTTTACATGGCACATAAATAAATGACATTATTTTCATTCATACACACACACACACACACACAGACACACACACACAAAAACAACCTTCATGTACATTTCTTACTCCCGTGATTCTCAAAGTGGGCTTCAGGGACCTGCAGGGCTCTATGATTATTAGGCTTTGTATTATTTGAAATGACAGCTTTTGTTACGCATGCACAGATAATACTTATTTACTTATTCCACCCCAACACACACACACAATACTGACATCAAAAATAAGTGTCCAGCTGCCAAAATAACCTCTCTCTCTGCTAGGTTTTGTTGCTAAGTTATACAAAACATCAGAAACACGGTGGACAGTTTGTTGTTGTTGTTGTTGCTAAAACGCTTTGAATCATGTCACTCAGAAAAACACATCTTCAAGGCAAAAATATAAAGAAATAAAGACTGATTTGGAAAATCCTGGTTCGTCTGGCTGGTTTCCCCAAAATATCATAAAGTTAAGATCTTTAATAAATAAAATACAGAAAGAAAGAAAGAGAGGAAGGTATTCAGTGTAATCCTAGTCCTTATAACTGCTGATCTTACTGTGACCCAAATGATGATAAAAATAATCACATGATGGTGATCAAGAAATGCAAGTTACTGTTCCAAATGTGCAGATTCTCCTTATTTTTTTGAAATTTGGGTACTGGTAGGTGTATCCAAAGTATCCTACAAGCTCTTTGCAAGCTTCTTTTGTTGTTAAGTTTGGCAAAACATCACAGATGTGCTCACAGCGAGAATTAAGTCAGTTTGTGCTCTGTGTTTACTTGCAAGATCTGAGGCATGTCATTCAAAAACACTTTTGCTCTTTAGGTCAAGGCTCAGATTTCTAAAATCATCATGAACTTCAGATATTAATAAGCTGTATTCTGTGTGTATATTTTCCATTCCATAACAGATAGCATGTGAACAGATAATGTGTTCTCGGTTTCAGTTTATATAATGATTATTTAATAAAAGAGCAGCGATTTAAGAAAGTCACCATGCCCTGCTTATATTATCAATCAGCGGGATTTGGTCTAATGTTGTGTAAACAGAAACGTCTTTTAGAGTTAGATTGAAGTCTGTGTTTTTGGTTTGGTTCTGTCAGTTTTACTCAGTCCTGTGCCATCGTCCTATCAGTGGATTTTAGACAAGCGTCATAGCAGCGTTCACACTCTGAGATTTAAATACACACATTTCTGACACTGGCAGAACTTTGTTGTCGGCTCTCTTCGGTTGCAGTGGCACAAGTAATGTCACTATATGCTTTCTAAGACAACCAGTCTTAACTCTTTGTGACGTGGGGTTTTAATATTTGACAGAACAAGAATAAACGCAGCTGTAGAGCAAGAGCTTTGTGTGATGCTTGCCTAATCATTTAAGGGTGAATTATTATATTTATTTTATATATATATTTAATTTATGTGTTTTTATTTCAGTACTTGTTAAACCATGACCTGAGAAATTACTTGTACAATCATGATTGTTCAGGTCTGGAACTCTCTCTCTCTCTCTCTCTCTCTCTCTCTCTCTCTCTCTCTCTCTCTCTCTCTCTCTAATTAATTTCTTTTTTCGGGTGTTTTTCCTGTCAGTCATTTAATAAACACAGTCATTTTTGTCTGCATACAAAACATTGCTAGATCTTGATTTAACAATGTGAATGAAATAACAGCATGAAATGAAACATGCTTTTTGGGTTTCTTTTTCTTTTCCTTTGGCAGGTGCTAATAGCGTCCTGTTTTAGTTTTCCTTTTATAAGGTAATGCTGCTTCTGTGTGAAGCAAGCCGAATGGACAGACTGAGCGAGGAGCACATGTTGACCATGTAATAATGTTGATGACAGATGGTGATCAGATGTGGCCTCAAAACATCTGCTTGTCTTTTGCATGAGTTTGTATCCTACCTACAAGACAACGTGACGTATCCGATTGTAATGGAAGAAGAGCCACAGAGCTCAGGAAGCGGTTTGTACGTAAAACATGGAAATGTGTCACAAAGCATTCTGACGTTGTGGAAAAATGAACTTTCTAGTGCATTGCTGTTTTTATAATACCTCAATATATACAATTGCAAACTCTAAGGCACAATATGATTATTATTAAATTGTATACAAAAAAAGTGTTACATTTTTCTTTTTTTTCTGTATATCATGATGCATATCATGTCTTTTGTTTGGGCTGTCATTATGATCATTTTGATCTTATCGATATACTATTGTCATGATGAGAATCCTAAGAACACAAGACGTCAGCGATGTTCAGATCCAAGCAAAACAGTCAGATACAAAAATATTAGCCAAGTCAAGGATTTGGTGAATGTTTGAAAAGTAGCAAAGATCCCCGTGAAGTCTTGACAAAAGCTGCTGTGATGCGTCCTGATGTAGAGAAACGATTAAACATTAAGTACCAGCCTGAGATTTTTTCTTGCTTTTCATGCATTTCATACATGCATTCATTTTTGTATGTAATGTTTTTTTAATTCTTTTTACACCATGGTCCACAAAGGGGCACTTGTTTAATTGGAAGTTTCCCCTGTTGCTGTTGAATAAGATCATAAGCGTGTCATTGTGTTGGGTCCATTCAGTGTGCAGGAGACACAGGCCGGATTGTATGGCCACCTGCCACTGTGTTGCACCACGACCAAATGGAGCTCTCAGCAGTGTGTGATTGGAGGAGAGCACACAATCATTTTGTGCTCTCATGCTTCCCTCTCTCTCTCTCTCTCTCTCTCTCTCTCTCTACACACACATGCTTCTTAAGCAAGGGCTGTCATATTATACAAAACACTTTGCTTACAGTGAGTCAGTGTGCTCGCAGTGTGTCGTCTGCACACTCGGCTGCTTAGTAAGCGTTGTTTGCACGATGCTGTCCGTAGGAATTGTTGTTCAGGATTAACCTGAAAGGTTACGTGTAGATGCATGAATCCTTTTTCTGTGCAAGGCTTACTTCACCTCTCAGTGACCTTGTTGCCTCAATTATAGGTGTCGTTTGTTGGCACTGGTTAAGGGTTAATATTACGGACAATAACGGTCGGGATTATTAGACCTCTAGCACCTTAAAGGAAAATAAATCCACGCATTGAATGAGTAAATTGTAAGTCACAATTCAAATCGGTGACGAATTTCCTACATTACCCATAATTCCATTCGACTGCTTGTAGACGGCAGAGAGGTTTATTGCTCCTATCGTCGCTACCTAGTGACAACAATGCAGCGACGCTTTACTCTGTCCTGGCTCTCACACCTCGTCTGTGCAGTCTGCTCAGGCTGACCAGCTTCCAAAGATTTCATGCTTGTCATTTTGTTTGCCTTCTCGCTTTGGCAGAGTTAGGTCTGTGGTGTAGCGCAGCAGTGTTGTGCCACATTGCATCCTGGGACTTTGAGTCTAATGTTTGCTGTCTGCACTATTGTTTTTAGCCATTAACAGCACCTCCTGACTGGTGTCCCTAATATTTATCATTTTTCTTCTCGTTAAATGTCATTAATAAAATTAACTACACTGTCCAAGCAACAAATATCCACCAAGTTCTCATGGGAACAAATATTTCCTGAATGCTTCAGTATGCTCATATGTAATGTGTTTTTAAGGAGGAGATTTACTTTGTTGATGTTCTCTAGTGTGAATGTGTAAGTGTCAGGTTATTGTTTTTACCCTCTGTGAGGGGAAACCAACAGTAGTAGTAACATACTCCCATCAGCCCTCCTACAGCATTTCTGTACACTTCTCACATGGTAGCCAGAAAAAGGACACTTTAGGTAACGTTCTCTTCCAACTACGATTTCATTCTCCAAAAAAAAAAGAAAAAAAATCCCCGTATTCCTCGTACAAATGTCACAGTTCCATGCAGGCGTAGGATTACGGCTCACTTTAGTCGTTAGCGGCGGGGTGAGACACGGTGAAATAATGTCTCGCTTCTTTGTGAATAGCAGAGAGAGACAGTCAAACAGCGTAGGAGGCATCTATTAGTAATCATTCCCCACAGGCTAGAGGGCACGAAGATGTCTCCCGGGTCCTACAGAGTGAAGCTGTGTTCGAGCTGTTTGAGCAAAACCAGCATTGCACACACTTCCTCACAGCTGTGCTTATTTTTCCCCTCTCTCCTAAAGTGACTCAATGTGTTTGAATCTTTCTCTCTCAGCCACTCCCCCTCCCCCTCCCCAAACCCAGTCCCATTGTGCTCAGCTTCAGCAAACAAAACAAAACAAAACATTCAAGAAAGCTGATTTCTTTTGTGCGGCTCCCCCGCCGTTAAACCGACCGCCAATCATTTTCTCACGACGTGTCATCTGGCTGGCTCGGTCAGCCGAGCGAACGTGGCCATCACTTCATTTCGAGTCTTTTATTAGAGTAGTTTTACATGGAAGATTAGTGCTCGCTATGAGAACGCAGCACTGCTGACTGTTCACTTGCCCCTCGCAGTTTTATTTCCATCAAACACGTTGTGTTCTGCCATCCTGGATTCCTGCCTCGCCTTTCAGAAACCCGGGGAAGCCTTGAGGGAGACGGTGACAGAACAGAAGTAATCTGGTTAGTGTTTTTGGCATAGCGTTAATCCATCTTTTGAGCCGGAGTGCGTTCCGAGTTCACCCAAGAGGGCAATTTGGAGCGGCTGCTGCCAGAGCCCGTGTGAAGCACTCGCAGGCAGAGAGCAGTAAATAATGTGTTGCAAATGGAGCCGCTTTCCTATGAAGTGTCAGGCAAACCTGTAGGGAAGATCCCATGTGGAAGCTGGTCTGCGTAATGGAGTTGATTTTTATCAATACTCAGCCTGGATATTCCACACACTCGAAAGCATGCTGCTTTCATCCATGCTTTGATTTCATTACTTGTTTAGAGACTAAACAGCCCAGAATGAGACACATAGCACTTCAAAACTCAGTCTATTAGTTGCGAAATGAAAAATTGGAAGCAGTATTTGGACGGATCGGATTAAGCCAGGGGATTTTCTTCTCATTTGCAAGTCCGACAGTGTTAGCTTTCTGGCACTATGAAGTCTGCCTTCCTCTTTCACCTGGCTTAAGCTTAAAAAGCAGTTTGAAATACTTATTATACTTATATACTTGTTCATTTAACCGAACTTTACTTTGCTTTGTTGTTGTTTTGGTTTTCTTTCAACTTCAAAACTGACCTTTTACAGATTTTCCAGACGATGGGTATAGTTAGAATAGCTAGTGCTTTCTTTTTATGCTACGTTTCCCACCATTTAAGGCTAATTTCATTTAGTCACTTGCGCGATTGTGTTTTTCCACAGCGTTCATTGGAAATCAGTGTGTGTGTCCAGACCACATCAAGAGGAGTCTGCTCTCCTGCACTCGGGCGGCCGCGTTCCTTCAAAAGAACTCTTGATCGGGTATTCAGTCGCTGTGTACTCATTAAATTGAACAATCTGCCAACACTCCCTGACAGCACACACAACAAGCCGGCGCTCTGCTCTTCTTCAGAATCTGTTTTTTTTATGTGTTACGGGTGCCAAAAGCAGGGTAATTGGCTCGCTCGTCTGTCGTTTTAAGAGATTCAGCTGACACTCAGGGCAACCTGGCAGAAATGAGACAGGCCGGCTCTCCGCTTTCCCCTCTCTCCTCTCCCCCCGACACGTGCTGGATCTCTGTAAGCAATGCAGGCTGAGTTCAAGCAGTTTTCCTCACGGAGCCCCACTTCCTTTCACTCCTTGAAACATGAGGTTTGTGTGAACAGGCTACATCCTGTGTCATCTTTAGTGTTGGTGAGGAGAAGCAGGCGTGTGCCGTGACAGCCCTCCGAACGCAGGAGAACACGTGTTTGAATTGAGTGGCTTGAAGTGGACACAGGCTTTATGTGCTTGTGCTTCATTCACATTGTCTCTCTCTCTCTCTCCAGGAAGTTTGGATCCTGGAAATAGTTTGGTTTTCGTCTGAGGTTCAAATGATAATTGCACAGTCCGTTAGTATGGTCAAGGATTCATTTTATTGTAGTCCTCTGTTTATCTTCCATGAAGAAAGCAGGTAGGCAATAGCCAGAATAGCCACACTTTAAAGCCACGTTGAGCAGAAAAGCATCTCGCACACCTTAAACCTACAACAGGAGACGACCCCACAGTCTTCCACTACTGTCAGCCAAGAACAGGAAACTGCACAGGTTTACCAACACTTGAAACATCACCCGGTCTCTCTAACACACACACACACACACACACACACACACACCACCTCCCATTTTCAGCTGTGCAGGTTGTGAGCTGTGCAGCTTTGCGTTGCATTAAACTCTGTCAGCTGGCCACTCTTGTCTGACCCTTCTCTCTCATCCAAAAGGCATTTCCACCCACAGTACTGCTGCAATCCAGACATTTCCACAGTTTATGAAATGCTTAAACTATAACGCTGGGCACCAAAATCCACGGACAGAATCATTTTTCTCCCGTTCTGATGTTTAATATAGAGACTTTTGTGCACTGCACTGTTGTCACGTGGTCGGCTGACTGGATACTTTTAATGTGAATTCTGTAAAATGCCACTGGACAGTTTTTTACTGCACATTGTACTGTGTGTGTGTGTGTGTGTGTGAGAGGGAGAGAATCTGAACAAGCAGGTAAACAGGTGTTCCTAATAAAGTGGACAGGAAGGGTATAAAACTACGAGTATCATATTTGAGTGTTTGTTAATTAATTTATTCTAAAGATGAACTGGAAACGTCATGTTATGTAACACGTGCTGCTGTGGGCTTATTCACTACACGATGTGTAATTTAAACCCCTGGGTGCTTCATCTCAACCCAAATCATGATTTATTGATAAAATACAAATTTCAAATGCTTAAAAAAATTGCCTTAAATGTAAAATGTTTCCCAAAACAGCAATTACTCACTTCATTTACCGTCCCACTAAATACCTAACATATTTTTTTTGTGCTCTGTAGCGAGAGAAGGATTTTCTCTACTGCTTTGTTACTTCAAGAGCTTTAAATCAGCAATAAAAACGGTGCATTATATGGTTCCGCTTTTCCTTCCAGCTCGAGACTAGTTATAATAATCGCAAAAGATTTTTTTTAATGCAACTAGTGTACTTGTTACATATATTAACTTGCCAGTTTATTAGGAACACCTGTAAGCGCCGCCTGGTCTTCTGCAGTCTTCGGTGAACCCGTGTTCTCTCTAGCCACAGATTCCTGTTCCTGCCTCAGTGTTTACCATGTTGTGTGTTTTCTGTGCTGAGTTGCTGCAGGCTTCCTGTTAGCCGTTCTCCTCTCACCGCTCTTACATTTCTCAATGAAGGTTTTTGTGTTATTTGTATTTATTTCTTTCTTTGCTGGGAGAAGAATAGGATGTGGCTATTATCTGAAGTGCTCGAGCTGCATCTGCATAATTTCGTTTTGTATTCTACTGCTGCCACATGTATGGTTTACTGGATAATTTCATGAATAAGCTATAAATAGAGGTACAAGTCTTCCTATTAAATTGTCCAGCGAGCATATAATCAGACCCTTGATCCTAGCGTTAAATCAGTCATAAGCTTGATCGTTGGCCTCGGCACTAACGTAGTGTAGGATTAACTGTTACCAAAATCGTACGTCTCACCTGAATAAAATGCTCCATTATGTGAATAGATGCGATTGCTTTCCAAACGACACCCGCAATTCCAAGCAGTACAGTGTTACAGCAGCATAGAGGTCAGATTCCATTAAGCCCACTATTTACACCGTAGTAAATGTCAAAGACACTCCAGCGTCAGTGTTACGTGACATTTTATCGAGTGATTTTGAATTTCTGCCTCACAGCCCGAGGGCTTATGTTATTTGGGGGTAGAACCCCGATGGAGAACCGAGTCACGGTCAAGGCTGATAGACTGCACTCCATCCCAGAAGTGAAGAATCAACCAGGCCTGTATGAATTACTGAGCCCTGCTCGCAGATTACTGCAAGATGTCTTCTCAGATCAGATGGAGCGGCGCTTTGAGGGAGTCATTTCGCCGAATCAGATGAGGGGAGTGTTTGTAATTTAAAAGCAAAACCAAAGCAGATGTCAGAGAACGAAAGTAGTGCAGGATTGCTGTGGACCGCCATGAGTGGGGGAGAAAAATCCAACCATGAACAAGCTGGTGTTTTTGTTTTTAAGAGCAACGCAGCCGTTTGTCTGGCGGCCTGTTGTCAGTAAAGCGAGTGGAAAATGAGATGCCATCTTGTGGGAAAATGGAGCCATATTGGTCCGTCCCTGCCGACTGGAGTGTGGGGCCGAGTGTTACACTGCTGATTAGCTAAGAGATTTCCAGCTGTAATGACACGACGTGATGCTAGCTTTGTGCTCCACACACACACACACACACACACACACACAGAGTGTACTAGTGTTTTATTGCCTGGGCTGTGAGCTTTCTTCTGATAATATCCTTTTCCACAGCAAGGATCAAGACACTATATAAGAGGGAAACGCTTAGTTGCGCGCACATGCACACACACACACGCACACACAATTTCTAGTCTGGTTTGTCTGTTTGTAAGTGAATTAATGTGAGGAACCTACAAGAGGCTGAGAGATGAAGATATATTAGTGAAGGCAGGACGGTTTTCTCCTCTGCAGCAGCTGTGACAGAGCAAGTTCACGAGCAGAGAGCAGGGAAATTTTTATTGGGTTTGATTCATGCCACACCCTGTAAACATAGTGGAAGCATTTCAAATAAACATTTATTCCATGGTTAAAGTGCCCCTGGAAAACAAATTCGCTGTTTCAGAGCTTGTCTTTTAGTGTTGTGGAGTATATTTAAATTTTTTCATGACTCAACCTGTTCTCGGCTTAGCTTATTTTCGCTCTATTAAACGGTTTCTAGTCTCTGTGTGTATGTCCCGCCCTGGAGCACTGTGCTGAGATAAGGTGTGACCAAGCACTGCGAGATAACCTAGAAAATAGTCCGCTCACTCGTCACTTTATTAGGAACAGTTGTCTCACTCCTGCAGTTCATAAAAAAAATAATAAAAATAATCAATCACCTGCATTTTTTTTTCTGTCTTCAGCTGTCCAGTTTCAGTGAGCTTATAGCCATGTTGTAGTCTGTCTGCCTTAACGTTTGACAACTTGGCTTTCGAAGATGCTTCCCCCTCCCCCCAATTGCTGTATGGAGTTATTCTGACGTATTTGTAAGCTCAAACTAGTCTAGGCATTCTTCTCTGGCGTCTCTCTTATCAGTGAGGTTTCATCTATCTATCTATCTATCTGTCTGTCTGTCTGTCTGTCTGTCTGTCAATGAATGAATGAATGCATGAATATCAATGAATATCCTTGGGGGGGGGGGACTCCAGAAGATCAGCTGTATCTGCTCATCTGGCACCCAACAACAGTGCAGCACTGTGATCACAGGCGTTTTAAATCTTAATTCTGATGTGAAAATTACCTGAAGCTCTTGACCATATGAACGTGATTTTAATTCATGGTGGTGTTGCCATGTGATTGACTGATTTAGAGAATTGCCTGAATGAGCTTAATAATATTCCTAATAAAGGGTAAATACAATGTATACATGTAGGTATATGTAGGTGGTGATGAGAAGTTCTCTTCGTATGTTTTCAGTGTTTATTTAGTTTGATAAAGTTTGTTTACATTGACCGAGTTGTGTATCAGACCGCTGTGTAAATTAGCTCGTCAATACGCCATCACTGTGACTTCCTGTTTCAAAAGGAAATATGTCAACCTGCATAATCGAGTCATGACCCTCAGACCATTTTCATGGCATTTCTCCAACCTGATACGTCAGAAACAGGTGTGCAGTCTCGTCGCTCCGCTTCACAGGCTTACAGAAAGGTGAGCCATTGTTTGGCTTTTTCCCGACCCCGCGAAGAAATGTAAACGATAATCAATAGCTCATCAGTGATTGCTCATGGTTCGTGTCCACCACCAGCTAGCGGCTCATGTTGCAAGAGATTGATTGGCCTTATAGGCAGCGATCAATATCTTAGATGTTGGTCTCAAATTCTAGATACAGTATTGCCTGGATACACCAAATCACCTCTTCTAGATGGATATTGGCCTTTTTTTCCCCAGAGAATCACAAGCTCTAATAACCAAGAGGGTGTAAATGATCCCCTGGAGCATTAGTTGTTTGTAACACCACCACAGCATGGGATTGATCAGACGTTTTCCATGGGTGGTTAGTAAACATGTCGAAACCCTTCCATTGATGATGATGGTGATTGATTTAATTAATCAGAGAAACCTCGCGAAGATATTCATGTTGCCGTTAAAGACCTCGTTCTTGTCCGTGTGCTTTGTCTGGCATCACCGTGCATGTGTGAGCAGGGGAGTAGTTTTTTTTACCTGGTAGGTCGATATCAATTTTCAACCCCCACCTCTTCTCTTTCTCTCCCTCCTGAGTGAAAGCTGTGGGTTCTTTCGGAAATCATTTCATTTCAGTCAAGTCAAAGACAAACAAATAAAATAAAGGTCCATCTGGTTTCCTAATATCCTGTTTCACTTTGAAATGTTGGTGTGGTCAAGTCAGAAAGAGTTGAACGCACACGAACATCAGCACAAAGGTGGGATTATGAGCGGGAAAGCTCCTGAGTTGGAGGAATCAGCGGATGCAATGTATAGTTGAAAAGTAAATTTTTGAATAGAAACTGCCTCAGAATCAGCAAGTTGTTGAACTACAAGCGATTTGGTTAACATTTAAGCATCTGTAGAAGAGAGACTTTTATTTTGTAGCTTAAATGTTATGATAAAGTTTATTGCATGGTTTAGAATCTACACAAAAATGCTGTATGCAACTCTGAATGTTTGATTCACTTTTAGTTGAGTCAATTTGAAAAACAGTTTGTAAGTGAAAATATTCATTTTGCAGTCGTATTTGACTTTCTGCACTCTGAGCCATCATGAACACAAACTGTTACCAGGTCTGAGGAAGTAAGACTTGTGAGAAAGACACCAGACTATACATTTAATTAAGAGCCACTCGGTCAGTCGTGTATTTTCCGTATCATAATAACTAATAATAACATTACGAGTTCTTGTAGTGCTGCTTGTCTTTTTTTTCTGCTTTAATAGCTTTATGACCTGCTTACACAGTACAGCTCATTAAAGAGTCCCTCAAGCTTCCTCCTTTCCTCTTTTCCACCCCATTTTAAAGGGCTCCTGGGTCAAACAGAGCCACATCACAGGGTGATATTTAAATGCTGCACTGCTCTTTCTACCGGCGCTGTCTCTCTCTTTACTGCCGCCTGAGCCGTGATGATCGAATCCTGCCTGATGTTTTAATGGCGGAATGTGTGGGGATCTAAACTGGTGAATTATGGGTGTGAGAGGACAGTGACCTTGCTGCTTTTGTGAGCTGCGATCAGCTCTGAGTCATCAGAGAGAAGGCATTGTGTGGCCTCTCTAGCACTCTGCCCTTGATTTACCCTTGCAGTGACAACACCGCGTCTGTGTACGAACCGGCCAGCATCGAATCGACATCTTGTCTTTTAACAGCTCTCTCCCTCTCTCTCTCTCTTTTTTTCTCTCCTCAGTGCAGACAAAAGCAGCGGTTGTGTGGATAGGTGTGATATCTTTATAGAGCTTCCTCTTCACAGAGCTGGTTGGGGACAGGAATAGCTGAGAGATGAGAGGAAGAAAAGTGTAAACAATAAGCCACAGCACAGCTCTGTCTAATGGCTCAATTTGTAATAAGTGTGTTGCCTCGAGCTGTTGAGCAGCGTGCAATTTTAAGGAAGAACTCAGTTGACATTTTTGTTGCATTTAATGAACACACTGGCTTGAAAATGTTGGGAAATTTTGTGAAAACCGGTAATTCATTTATCAAAACAAGATTGTCTCACCCACTTTCGTCATCGACATGGTGCCCTCTAGCTCATTTTTGTTTCCTCCGTCCTGCTTTCTTTCTTCACCCTAAATCTTTTGACTTTGCATTCCCCCTTAATTAAGTCTGAATGGACTCGGTTATGTTTGAATAACAAATACACTAAAGACCCAGATGCTGCTTATACAATAATTAAAACGCTACTACAGCTTTAAAAACCCATTGATCTCTTATTCTGTCTTCATATTTTTCCCCAGCAAGCTGCCGTCCTGTCTGCTTTTATTAGGCATATTGGCTACTGAAAGGCTCTGCTATAAATTTGATGGTCCACTCAAAATGTAGTGCTTGAAATATTAGCAATCATCTGTATTCATCTGACAGGAAAATGTACGGGTGTCCGTCAGCACGTCGAGAGCGGAGGCAGTAATTTGATCCTCACCGTTTTAAGTGATCCTTTAGGGATTTCGCAGCACAGAGACTGTGGCACAGCACCTGCCTCATGAAAGAAACATAGGCAGACAGAAGCCGACAAGAGCAACACAATAAAGTCCAAGTCTACAGGGTTATTGATTTTATTCAAATGGCACTTTTAGCCTCAGTATGTGCAGAGACGCGGGTTATTGTCTGAGCACTTGCACACCTCTGTAGGCTTCGGGAAGCCGCTCGTACAACGCTGCTGTTTAGGGAAAAAAGACAAAACTCGCAATGGGTACTAATGGATGTTTTGGGCTGCTATTTTTTTTGTGTGTGTGTGTTTTAATAGAAATGTATTGATTGCTGTATAAAATGGGCTGTTAGGGGTTCAAGCTCATTCATGGACGGAAGATAATGAAAACAGAAATTAATTCCAGCGCATATCATTGGCTCTCAAGGGAGTTAGCTGCTGGAAGGAGGGACTCATTGTGCAGAAGTATTAGTCTACTATTCATAGCAGCTTTGCCTTCATGAAACACTGACATTGTATTGAATTACTATATTAGTGTTTTGGATTCATTAGCTTTATTGGCCTTTTGACTAATTATGCTTTTCTGAAGTGTGACATCACAATATATTTTGTAATTATATAATTATGACATTATGGGCATCTATTTTTTTATATTCTAATTTAAATATCATTGCAATTTTTTTTTGCTCCTTTCAGTGTTGTAAATATTTGTATTAATCTTTAGATATTTGGAATCTAACATTTAAAATTTGAATTAGTTATTATCTATCTATCTATCTATCTATCTATCTATCTATCTATCTATCTATCTATCTATCTATCTATCTATCTATCTATCTATCTATCTATCTATCTATCTATTACATACAACACTACTGTATTTCTGGGAACTTCTACACATTCTGGGAAATCTACACATTTTATCATAAATAGTAGAAATGGCATGATTTGTTCATCATATTGCCAACCCCTAAAGTGTCTGTTATAAAACAAAACAAAAAGAATTTTCATTTTCAAGTCATTAGCATCTGTTTTTACAGGATGAGCTTAAACAGTGAACTGGAGACAGTTGAACTCTTGTACTATGCCTGAGCTGGGATCTCAGTCCTGAGTTCATTTAGCAATGCTGGTGCTTTTTCTTTCAGAACCTTTCAGCCAGAAATGCCTCTTTTTTGTAAACAGTTCACAGGCAGTTGTTTCATGTTGTTTTGCAAAATAGATGTTTGACCTGTGCTGTGTGCTGTATTTCATTCTTCTTGCACATTAATCCAGAGAATTACCTCAGACCTTGCTGTTTTTGGAAAAATCCTATTACATCACCTTCTGTTACAATCGAGACAACGAGCCTGACATTTAGTTTTACACAATATCTGATGTCACAATCCAGTATGTGATCATGCCACTGTTTTAGGAAAAAGAATATACATAAAGAAACGTGTTAGATCCTCTGTTTTTTCCTGTTTTCACACAGACTTCTTAAAGAAAGCAATTGAAAAGGGTCACGAGCGAGAAATCCGTCTATATTTTGTAATCAGATTATCAGAGATAATGAAGGCTATGGCGTATGTTTTGCTGAACGAGGCTTGAGCTAATAAAACTGATCTGTAAACATAAATGATCCTAATTCATTGGTAATATCATTGGTATTAATGGGTGTTAATGAATACCTTATTGACTCACATGCTATGATTGGGTATAGTTCGCTATCCTGTTACTGCGTTTTCTGCGTTCTCCGTTCTAGCAGGAAAAACCAGGAACACAAAGTACAACTGTTCAGAAACTTATTGAATTCTAAACCCGCGGTACGAATACAGATATCTTCGGCTCTGAAAAAGGCCTCTCCTTCCGCATAGATCATCAACCTGTCAGTTACTTAAATAGCCGCAAGACTGTAATTCTATCATCTGTCTTTAAGTCGAGTCAACCTCTCTGGATTAACAACTACAGGCTTATTATTGTTTTGTTTAGTATCTAATGTAGCTGAGAAATCAATGTCAAAGGAGCTCATTTCCTATCTTAATAATAATCGCCATGAGGTTTAGCTTTGAAGCTCGCCACTGTCAAGACCCCTAACTAAATCAGTGTTATAAGGGGATAAGGGTGCCATTGTTGGAGCTTTATTCCTTGAGCTTGGAAAGGCTTTGGATAAATCTTTAGTGTTTTTAAGCTGTTACGTGTTCCGTTGACATTCTGTTAACTTTTCTGTTTGACTACACCATGGGTTCGGTCCCCGTGCGTCTCTGAGCCGTTATTAGGCTGAGGCGCTTATATGAACTGCACCAGAGACGAAACGCCTCAGTGTTCTATTCAGACTACACAGTACACTACATCATGTGTCCACACTTATGCCGAATCCATTTAATGCAGTGTTTAGGAAAATATTAGATTAAAATCACTTCAGAATAAATCACTTGAGAATAACATTAGTGTAATTTAACAGAATTCATTATCCTGATTCCTGTTCTCTCTGGACTACTTGCCTCTGGTGTCGTCACAAGCTTTTTACCCACAGTCTTACGTTAAATAAAAAAATTATTTGTGTGCCAGACTTCACCGAGTGACTTAGCTTTAAAAAGTTTTATTTTTTATGTTTTTTCTTATGTTTTTAAACCTTTTAAAATAGTATTTTTTTCTAGTGATAAGTGATATTTAAGAAGTTAAAAAATAGATTAAAAAAAGGTTTTACATTTACATTGCTTATTTATTAGTTTACTACATTTGGCTTGTTACAGATCCCTATGAAGTTCATACAGTTGTATATAATTAATACACTGTAATTATTTATTACCAATATTCTTAAAACAGAACCCCGAGAGTCTTCTTAAAGTGTGACATTTACAACGAATTTTAATGTTTGTCACACTCAGGAATGTGTAGCATCTTTCAGAAGGAAAGCTTTTAGCCAACTAGCATTTTTGTCTAAGGCTTCAGAGGAGTGGAATTCAAAAGACAGATGAACACTCAGTTCTTTCATAAGTCAGTAGACATCATGACTTATTCATAGTCAGATTTGCACTCATTCCAATCTCCATTGTGCCGCTTTGTCTTCTTAACCGATCTTCTAGCTCAGTGTCTTGTCGTTTTCTTTCTTTCTTTCTTTTTCTTTTCTTTTTCCCCCTCTGCAGACGTCCTTACCTTTTCTCGCTAATAAATGTGTTGGATTGTCAGCGTATACGTGCACTTCTTTTAACCTTAAATTAACGTAGTAACAGTTATACATGTCTTATTTCTTGTGTTTGTACCATGTTCCTGTAGGGCTCGGGTATGTGACAGATCATGATATTTGCAGACATTCCTGATATGCATCACGGTATAATATCTGACCAGGGACAGCAGATGAGATGAGTGTTTATTTACACTTGTGTTCATACCTTTTATTAAGGAGCGCTGACACAAACTAATAGGCTAAACATAAGTGATCTTTAATTACAGCGAAACAAATACGGTTCAGATAGGGCTTCAGGGAAAAAACCTGTGAGCGCAGCGTTGTCTTGGCGGTTTCTACGAATTTACAATATGAAAACATCTGTACCATCACAGGATCTCAGCCCTTGATGGCGCGTCCTCCTTATCTTGTTGACGCACATCACTACATACAGAGGTTATAATCGAGTTCCTCTCTGCTTCGAGCTCTTCTGTACAGCCTACATTAATTTGCCTGTGAAGTGTAGCACTTGTGTAGCGCTTGTGCTCATACACTTTTAAACACTCCTGTCAAATATTATCATAAAGCAGCACATCAGTACGAAACGGGCGCCCGTGTTTGTGTGTGTGGATGAGCTGCTGCCTGGGCTTCTTCGCTTACACTTTCTTGTAATTATTGAAATTGATGTTTGCAGGGCCGCTCTAAATCTTTAGGCTCTGCGGGTAATAAAGACACGGGTGCAATGAAGCTGCTAGGCTGCAAAATAAAAGGCAATCAACCTTCTACTTCCTGCCTCCTTTTGCGAGAAACAGCAGAAATACTAATTAAGAGGGTATGGTGCCTGACTCCACTGTTTTCTCACCCTTTCGCTGATGAAGATTTCCCCCACACCACAA
Source organism: Tachysurus fulvidraco (assembly GCF_022655615.1). NCBI lineage: Eukaryota > Metazoa > Chordata > Actinopteri > Siluriformes > Bagridae > Tachysurus > Tachysurus fulvidraco. Next base: position 13,542,166 of record NC_062540.1, read on the forward strand.
CCCCCCAGCCATGAGCTTGTTTTAGCAGCTCATTATTTCCAAAATTTCTTGCGTCAAGAGGGTTTTTCCCAAGTCTTTTGCATGCGAAGGTTATACCAGCGAAGACCGAGAAGCTCTCCCTGTTCCTGGCTGTGGATCAGCGATTCTTTGTTGATTGCGATCGACGCCTGTGCCGCTCCACAGAGGGAGGCAGGCGCTCCATTGATCCCGCCATCGATTTCCGAGATCACTGCCTGTTTCTGATGACATCAGATTCGCCGCTCTCTTTTGTCATCTTAAGTGTTCTGCAAGTCCTGCCTCGCCTGTTAGGAGAACACCACATCGGCATATAATTGAGCCAGCTTTGTAACCTTCCTTTATTTTCCTGCACTGAGATTAATTACTGTCTTGTCACATGCAATCATTCCTCACCTTTCAAGCAAATTGCAGAGGGCAAGAAGGAGGTTTGTGTGTGTTTTTTCCACCAGGTGGCAGGGCGTTTTGATTCTTTAAAGACACATATTTAAGGGTTTTTTTTTTTTTGAACCATTTTGTTAATTTTATCATTCACTCCCCAGCCTGTCGAGGAGCCTAATCCCAACGAGCACCTTCTCATCTAAGCTCAAGCTGTCCGGAGCCCTGTTTGGAGACCAAATGCTCCTCGTTGTTGTTCTCCGCTTGGCAGAATGCTAATTAGTGCTGAGTGAATCTCGCTCGCCCACGTCGCAGAGCCAGCTTTATGCTTCCCAATTCACATCCAGTTCCGGCCGTAGCAAGCCGGACAAGTCAGAAATGAAAGGTTTGGGTGCCCTTTGTTGCCACATGATTTCTCCGACCCCTAGTGATTAGTGCTCATAGCTAAAAACGTGAATGACCTGTTTCTGGCATCTTTTGCATCCCTTATCCCTAACCCCCATTCCCTTAAAGGATTCTTTTGAAAATCCCTGCCCAGGTACTGACAGCAAGCCGTGTGATATTAATAGTCACCCAGCAGCTGCGTTTAAAGGTTTCGGTCCGTGCTGTCATCACTCACCTCCGTGTCAACTGTCAGCACACAAAGCCGGCTTTCTGTCGTTAATTATCATGTACGGGCCCGCGCACAATCATGAATTAATAAAAGCACAGAGAGGAGAGGCACCGTCTTCTTCACTTTGAGCACCTCATCGCAATGAAAGCCAAATAATGCTCCTGACAGCAGCAGTTTAAATTTCACTCCTTGCCCAAGCAGTTTTGTCACATTGCAGAGAGAGAGAGAGAGAGGGAGAGGGAGGGAGAGAGACTATTTCTATCTTGTGTAGGCTCACTGAGTGTTGCAGTATGCCCTGCTAATCATGGACATGCACTACAAATTAGCCTGAAAACAATACAGTTCTCCCTCATGCTTTCTCTGCTTCCTCCCCAGAGGGTTTTGTCTTGCCCATGCAGCTGTGGATACAGTCTAAACGAGGGAATGGGGGTGGTTGGGTGATAGGGGAGCGATTTCCTCTTTCATTGTCTCCCCTTACTTTACCTTTCTGAGGCTCTGCCAGAGGAGGGCTTGTCTGGCTTGTAAATGGTGGTGTGGTGATAAGGATGATGAAAAGGAGCAATAAGGGTGACCTTTCCTTGCCTACAGAGACGCCGGGAACAGAGAGAAAGATGGAAAGCAAAGAGACGGGGTGAATCTCGCTATCTGAGCAGGGGGTGAAAGGCTCTGGCAGGAAATGACAGGCACACCTTAATTGTGTCAGACACTCAAAATGAGAAACAATAATGCGGTAACAGTCAGCTCCTGAGATCCCAATCTGTCTGTCCGGGTGAAGGAGTGGCAGCAAAGGACGAAGAACGAGGAGCAGTGCGCTCATCAAAGAGCGCGTTTGTTTTCTTGGTGGGCTGCGGTCGTACGCGTCTCTGCCGTTTGGTGTCAGCGTGAGGCGAGCACCGCAGCACCACCTGATTTGACTTGATAATGCTGCACTGATGAGTCTGGGGGGAAATCAGCAAGGCGTTGCAAAAACTGCACCGTTAAGGATGCTGTCAGTTCTCCTCGCCGCTGATAAAAGGCGCGAATGAAGTCGAGAAAAGGAGGAGGCATGCAGGCAGTGGATATAGCTGTCAAAGCATTAATGCCTCTGACTGCATACTATTTTTACAGGCTAAGAGGTGTGTGGATTG